>NC_089839.1:171097056-171272056 GCF_035609145.1 Eleutherodactylus coqui
CCTGTCCTGGATGGCAGAAAGTGCTTCGAGCAACCTATCGTCTACCCGCAGTTCTGCGCCGTCCACTGCTGCCAATCCGAATCCTCTGTCTGCTGCTCCTCCTTCCTCCCAGCCTCCTCACTCCACTACAATGACACCTGCTCAGGAGCGGGAACACTCCCAGGAACTGTTCTCGGGCCCCTGCTTAGATTGGGCAGCAGCGGTTCCTCTCCCACCAGAGGAGTTTATCGTCACTGATGCCCAACCATTCGAAAGTTCCCGGGGTCCGGGGGAAGAGGCTGGGGACTTCCGCCAACTGTCTCAACAACTTTCTGTGGGTGAGGAGGACGATGACGATCAGACACAGTTGTCTTGCAGTGAGGTAGTAGTAAGGGCAGTAAGTCCCAGGGAGCAGCGCACAGAGGATTCGGAGGAAGAGCAGCAGGACGATGAGGTGACTGACCCCACCTGGTGTGCAACGCTTACTCAGGAGGACAGGTCTTCAGAGGGGGAGTCAAGGGCATCAGCAGGGCAGGTTGCAAGAGGCAGTGCAGTGGCCAGGGGTAGAGGCAGGGCCAGACCGAATAATCCACCAAGTGTTTCCCAAAGCGCCCCCTCGCGCCATGCCACCCTGCGGAGGCCGAGGTGCTCTAAGGTCTGGCAGTTTTTCACAGAGACGCCTGACGACCGACGAACAGTGGTGTGCAACCTTTGTCGCGCAAAGCTCAGCCGGGGAGCCAACACCAACAGCCTCACCACCACCACTATGCGCAGACATATGATGGCCAAGCACCCCGCAAGGTGGGACAAAGGCCGTTCACCGCCTCCGGTTTGCACCCCTGCCTCTCCCCCTGTGCCCCAACCTGCCACTGAGATGCAACCCCCCTCTCAGGACACAGGCACTACCGCCTCATGGCCTGCACCCACACCCTCATCTCCGCTGTCCTCGGCCCCATCCAGCAGTGTAGTTCAGCGCACCGTTCAGCCGTCGCTTGCGCAAGTGTTCGAGCGCAAGCGCAAGTACGCCGCCACGCACCCGCACGCTCAAACGTTAACCATCCGCATAGCAAAATTCATCAGCCTTGAGATGCTGCCGTATAGGGTTGTGGAAACTGAGTCCTTCAAAAGTATCATGGAGGCGGCGGCCCCGCGCTACTCAGTTCCCAGTCGCCACTACTTTTCCCGATGTGCCGTCCCAGCCCTGCACGACCACGTCTCCCGCAACATTGTGCGCGCCCTCACCAACGCGGTTACTGCCACGGTCCACTTAACTACGGACACGTGGACAAGCACAGGCGGGCAGGGCCACTACATCTCCCTGACGGCACATTGGGTGAATTTAGTGGAGGCTGGGACAGAGTCAGAGCCTGGGACCGCTCACGTCCTACCCACCCCCAGAATTGCGGGCCCCAGCTCGGTGCTGGTATCTGCGGAGGTGTATGCTTCCTCCACTAAAGCACCCTCCTCCTCCTCCTCCTCCTCTGTCTCACAATCAAGATGTGTTAGCAGCAGCATGTCGCCAGCAGTCGGTGTCGCGCGGTGTGGCAGCACAGCGGTGGGCAAGCGTCAGCAGGCCGTGCTGAAACTACTCAGCTTAGGCGATAAGAGGCACACGGCCCACGAACTGCTGCAGGGTCTGACACAGCAGACCGACCGCTGGCTTGCGCCGCTGAGCCTCCAACCGGGCATGGTCGTGTGTGACAACGGCCGTAACCTGGTGGCGGCTCTGCAGCTCGGCAGCCTCACGCACGTGCCATGCCTGGCCCACGTCTTTAATTTGGTGGTTCAGCGCTTTCTGAAAAGCTACCCACGCTTGTCAGACCTGCTCGTAAAGGCGCGCCGGCTCTGTGCACATTTCCGCAAGTCCCACACGGACGCTGCCACCCTGCGCACCCTGCAACATCACTTTAAGCTGCCAGTGCACCGACTGCTGTGCGACGTGCCCACACGGTGGAACTCTACGCTCCACATGTTGGCCAGGCTCTATGAACAACGGAGAGCTATAGTCGAATACCAACTCCAACATGGGCGGCGCAGTGGGAGTCAGCCTCCTCAATTCCTTTCAGAAGAGTGGGCCTGGTTGGCAGACATCTGCCATGTCCTTGGTAATTTTGAGGAGTCTACCCAGGTGGTGAGCGGCGATGCTACAATCATTAGCGTCACCATTCCTCTGCTATGCATCTTGAGAAATTCCCTGCAAACCATAAAGGCAGCTGCTTTGCGCTCGGAAACGGGGGCGGGGGAAGACAGTATGCCGCTGGATAGTCAGGGCACCCTCCTGTCTATTTCTCAGCGCGTACAGGAGGAGGAGGAGGAGCATGAGGAGGATGAGGAGGAGGGGGAAGAGACAGCTTGGCCCGCTGCTGACGGTACACCGGCTGATTGCCTGTCATCCTTTCAGCGTGTATGGCCTGAGGAGGAGGAGGAGGAGGAGGAGGAGGATCCTGATAGTGATCTTCCTAGTGAAGACAGCCATGTGTTGCGTACAGGTACCCTGGCACACATGGCTGACTTCATGTTAGGATGCCTTTCTCGTGACCCTCGCGTTGCACGCATTCTGGCCACGACGGATTACTGGGTGTACACACTGCTCGATCCACGGTATAAGGAGAACCTGCCCACTCTGATTCCCGAAGAGGAAAGGGGTTCGAGAGTGTTGCTATACCACAGGACCCTTGCGGACAAGCTGATGGTAAAATTCCCAGCCGACAGCGCTAGTGGCAGAAGGCGCAGTACCGAGGGCAAGGTAGCAGGGGATGTGCGTAGATCGAGCAGCATGTACATCCCAGGCAGTGCAACAGTCTTTAAGGGCCTGGCCAGCTTTATGGCTCCCCACCAAGACTGTGTCACCGCTCCCCAGTCACGGCTGAGTCGGCGGGAGCACTGTAAAAGGATGGTGAGGGAGTACGTAGCGGATCGCACGACCATCCTTGGTGACGCCTCTGCCCCCTACAACTACTGGGTGTCGAAGCTGGACACGTGGCCTGAACTAGCCCTGTATGCCCTTGAGGTGCTTGCTTGTCCTGCGGCTAGCGTCTTGTCGGAGAGGGTGTTTAGTGCGGCTGGGGGAATCATCACCGATAAGCGTAGCCGCTTGTCAACCGACAGTGCCGACAGGCTAACACTCATCAAGATGAACAAAGGCTGGATTTCGCCAGACTTCTGTTCTCCACCAGCGGACAGCAGCGATACGTAAGCAATACGTAGGCTGCACCCGCGGATGGAAGCTACGTTCTCTCTCACCATCCAAAACGGGGACATTTGTGCTTCATCAATCTGTGTCTAATATTCCTCCTCCTCCTCCTCCTGCTCCTCCTCCTGAAACCTCACGTAATCACGCTGAACGGGCAATTTTTCTTAGGGCCACAAGGCTCACTCAAATAATTTTTCAGAACAATTTTTATAAGTTTCAATTAGCTTAAAAGCGTTGGAACTTTAACTTGAACCAATTTTTCGTTACACTGGGCTGCCTCCAGGCCTAGTTACCACTTAAGCCACATTAACCAAAGCGATTCACCTGCCATCTTGGTTGGGCATGGCCAATTTTTACTGAGGTACATTAGTACTGTTGGTACACCAATTTTTTGGGGCCCTCACCTACAGTGTAATCATAGTAATTTCTATGTTCTTCGCCTGCACTCATGGTACAGAAAGGTGTGTGGGGTTGGCCTACAGTTTAGCTACATAAATGTCACTTGTGCCTTGGCTATACTAAGGCTACTGAAATGGAACGAAGACTGCGCTCCCGCTATACTGCTGCTTCAGAATTGTTACTGGGGCCTGTCTTGAGTGCTACTATTGCTTACATGGAACGAAGACTGCGCTCCCGCTATACTGCTGCTTCAGAATTGTTACTGGGGCCTGTCTTGAGTGCTACTATTGCTTACATGGAACGAAGACTGCGCTCCCGCTATACTGCTGCTTCAGAATTGTTACTGGGGCCTGTCTTGAGTGCTACTATTGCTTACATGGAACGAAGACTGCGCTCCCGCTATACTGCTGCTTCAGAATTGTTACTGGGGCCTGTCTTGAGTGCTACTATTGCTTACATGGAACGGACACGTGGAGAGGACACGTAGTGCCTCAAAAACATCCCCCTCCTCCTCCAACAGGGAAAACATTGTTGGCAAATGCCTTTGCATTGGTTCGTCTGGCGGCAGTCCAAGAATTTCACCTTTACCGACACTACAAGAGAGCCCCCCCCACCATCCCCCCGCCACGGCCCACTTAATCCTGGCCACATTCCGAAAACCAACAAAATACAACCGTGGTACTAGGTCCGCAGTCACCACCACATTACCACCAACGCGGTTACTGTTAAGGTGCATATAACCACGGACACGTGGAGAGGACACGTAGTGCCTCAAAAACATCCCCCTCCTCCTCCAACAGGGAAAACATTGTTGGCAAATGCCTTTGCATTGGTTCGTCTGGCGGCAGTCCAAGAATTTCACCTTTACCGACACTACAAGAGAGCCCCCCCACCATCCCCCCGCCACGGCCCACTTAATCCTGGCCACATTCCGAAAACCAACAAAATACAACCGTGGTACTAGGTCCGCAGTCACCACCACATTACCACCAACGCGGTTACTGTTAAGGTGCATATAACCAGTCTGACTGGGGCATGCAGACACCTTGACAGAATGAATAGTGTGTGGCACATAGGTTCCCCATTGCTATGCCCACGTGTGCAGCTCCTGATGGCGGTGGCACAGGATTGTATTTCTCATTGCTTCTGTACAGCATTGTGGGCTATCGCCCTGCCCCTATTAAAGAGGGTCGCTACCTAGCCGTGCCAACCCTGTGCAGTGTGTGCCTGCGGTCCCTCGTCGTGGCAGACGCACTTCTAAATAGACATGAGGGTGGTGTGGCATGAGGGCAGCTGAAGGCTGCGCAGGGACAGTTTGGTGTGCGCTGTGGGGGGGAGGGGGTGCGGTTGGGCAGCATGTAACTCAGGAGAAGTGGCAGTGGAGTGTCATGCAGGCAGTGATTGTGCTTTGTTGGAGGTAGTGTGGTGCTTAGCAAAGGTATGCCATGCTAATGAGCGCTTTTCAGAAGTAAAAGTTGTTGGGAGGGGGGGGGGGCCCACTCTTGCCGCTATTGTGGCTTAATAGTGGGACCTGTGAACTTAGGATGCAGCCCAACATGTAGCCCCTCGCCTGCCCTATCCGTCACTGTGTCATTCCCATCACTTTCCTGAATTGCCCAGATTTTCACACATGAAAACCTTAGCGAGCATCGGCGAAATACAAAAATGTTCTGGTCGCCCATTGACTTCAATGGGGTTCGTTGTTCGAAACGAACCCTCGAGCATCACGGGAAGTTCGTTACGAATAACGAACACCCGAACATTTTGGTGTTCGCTCATCTCTAATCATTAGCTTTATATACATTCCAAACATAATAAAAGCATTCTTGAAATAACCAGTATTTAAATGAATGTCTACAACATTTGCCCTCGATGCACCAAGAAGTCTCTGTCATTTTTTTTTCTTGAAGTTTGCTACACACAGAACAAATTTTTAGGACTTGCACTCGGAAAATAAACATATTTTTTGCATTATTTCATTTCCAAATCCAAAGTAATATAAAGCAGATGTTACTCACTCCTGAACCTTTAGTGGAAACGTATAAGGAATATATATATATAGAACTTTTTTTTACCCACACATCCATATGTAATCTGGTTTGGCAACCTGAATATGCTTAAAGAGCTCTAAGCCTAATATGCTTACCATATTATTTAAGCACCTGGCATGTACAGTGGGTATTTTTCTATTAGGTTACTGTTCCTATATATTTTATGTCATTAAACAATACAAATGATCAAAAAATGCACCATAAAGCATGCAACAGCTTTCTAATCAATCTTCTAAGCCATTACTATGTCCATAAGAAACCATTGTTAGCAAAGTCTTCAAAACATCAGAGACCCTCAGAGATCTGCAGTTTGGTTTGATGCCATATCACCTGTCATTCATTCAGCCAGTGCTGCCTGTGATTGGCTGAGCGCCTCAGCCAATCAGAAGCAGCTCTTTCAGCAGATTTTAATTCCCCGTCTGCTCAAAGAACTGCATTGCAGAGTCGGGGACAGCGCAGAGAGGACGCGGCTGACCCTGGCAGCTGAAGGAAGGTGAGTATGTGGGTTTTTTTACACAAGTTTGCCTTGTTTTTCAAGGAAAGGTTTATATTTAAAGCCCTTCCCTGAAAAACAATTACGGGCTGCCGGCAGACCATTGCCTTTAATGGAGCCGCCGGCAGCATCTGTGGCTCCATAGAAAGCAATGCGCACCTGCATACATGTGTGTTTTTGCGCGTACAGGGATTCACACATATGTACGCACCTATGTACGCACAAACACACGCTTGTGTGAAGCCACCCTTAAAGTGACTGTCTGTTCCTGGACAACAAAGATGGCCGCATCAGCTTCTCTGACTACCTGATGCACACTGTGTATTAGAATACATGATAGTCTAAGAAACTACAGGTGCTTGGGTTAACCAATGCTGCCCACATGAGCCGTGCCAGCCAGTCAGAGCCGCGTGTCGTGTCTTAGACTACCACTGCATACTAATGCAGAGCGTGCATCATGTACATAGAGAAGCGGGTTGGCCATCTTTGTTTGTCCAGGACCGGAGAGTCGTTTTAATTCCCTCATTTTCTTTGAACCTGTTTTATTTCATATTACAATTAAAACAGAAAAATATATATACATAAATCTTCCCTAGGTGCCCAGGAGATCGGCCATGCCCCCCCTTTTCTTTCTCACTGTCCTGTGTTTGACTGCAGCAGGAGCTTCTCCCGTCTTCCCAGTGTACAGTAGGACTCAAAGATCTTTAAGCCCTGCCCCCTTAACTAAGCCACACCCACTCAGCTGTCCTCCACTGGAAATAGAACTGGTAAGCAGCAAATTCTGCAGAATGAGAACCAATGTGGGTGAGCTTGTCAACTGTCTACTTTTAAAATTCATTTCCAGCATTAGTGTTCCTTTAAAGCCTTAACTGTATGATATTACGGCCAGCAGCGGGCTTATGTGAGCTTGTGGGTAATACAGTCATTGTGGGCTCCTTGTCTGCCGCACCTTTGGCTTGATCCAGATTGCTATGGGTTCTGGCAACTACTCAGATTGACCAGTTGCCCGTCATGTTGGGCAATCTAGCACTGTAAAAAAATGGGCTGACCCCCAAAATAACTTTTCTGCAACCTCTTTTTAATATTACAATATGTTTCCAAAGTTTCAAAGTAAAAAAAAAAGTAAAGCTTCGAATAAAAGTTACAAATACATAAAAAAACTTAATGGTACATATTCCAGTGTGGTCCTAATAATGTCCCAGCGCATTTCACGTCACTCTCTTAGTGTTCCCAAAGATCCATTTTGTGGTTCAACTATTCCTGTCATCCTTTCCCTTTTGGCTAAAAAAAGCACAGTATGGCAGTTTTTGAGTGCCAACTGGCATGCACAGTAACTCCAAAATAAATGGGTTCGATTGCCAATCAAAACCTATTCACTTCTAGGTTAAGGCCTTACACATAATACAACACAACAGCTTTCAGAATGGCCGTTGCCTCTTTCCTCGTGAAACAAGTAAAGGGGTCGCACGTACTTAATCTTAATCACCATGGTGAAATTTACAAGCTCATTTTATGAACAAATAGCTGAATATTCTGTCTATCCTATTCATACACAGTCGTGCAAAGTTTTACGTGTACGCATCATAAATTGTAGAGTAAAAGACATGCATTCAGGTGAAACTGGATAAAGGAAACACTGCTTCTTTATTTGCCCACGTCTTAGAGCCGAGTTTGTCAGATGTAGCAAAGTTGTCACAAAGTTTCATGAGAGTATGATGTGTTATCTGTGCTCTTACCTAGGACTGTAGGTAAAACTTGCTGAGTTAGTTGAAGTTGGAACACTATCAAAATAAAGTGGCAAAGTTACAGAACTAGCAAAGTTTAACTTGACTTTTAATGTGTTAGAACTTTCTCAGCCATATTTGGGTTTTATTATGTTTAGATAGCTTTTAAATGGCTTAAAGGGGTATTCCGGTGATGTGTTTTTTTCAGTTTTCACCCATCCACTGGATAGGTGAAAACTGTTGGGCTCTGACTTCTGAGACCCCTTCTGATCGGCCGAACAGGGACCCCTGTTTGCCCCACTCCAATCACTGCTGCATCACAGCACTGACTCGAGGGAATTGAGCACTTTCCGCATATGTGCCACTCCATCCATTTCAATGGTGCTGAGGGAAATAGTTGAGTAAAGGTGATTTAACCTCGGCTATTTCCACCAGCCCACTAAAATGAGTGGAGCGGCGCCATACATGCACAGACAGTGCTCAATTCACTCGGAGCTGCGATGCAACAGTGACCTGAAGTAGGGGTCCCCATTCTGAGGAACAATTGGTGTTCCAGCAGTTGTACCCCCTTTGATCTATCAGTTTTCACCTATCCAGTAGATGAGTGAAAACTAAAGAAAGCTACATTGATAGAATATACCTTTAAGAAAACGTAACTTGCTGCAGAAAGTCAAGTTAAACTTTGCTACAAGTGTAAACGACAGATTTAGCTCTACTATACCATCAGTCAATAGGGTGCCCTAGACTAAGGTTGGACTGTAAGGGTAGCAATGTGAGTGTGGACTGAGCTGGTGGAGGTTCAAGACCTGGAGAAAGCATCACTGATCACAGTCGGTTGAACGTCCACTTACAACTTGTATTGGGGTATGTTAGGATGGTTTCTTATACTTATTATTGACATACCATTTAAATGGGTTTACTGAAAGTAAAGTGTTGATGACCTATCCGCTGAATAGGTCATCAATCGTTGATCGGTAGAGGTACGCAGCTTGGGATCCCCGCCAATCAGCTAATTGAAGTGACAGCGGCATTCGGATAAGTGCCGCTGTCCATCCACTTCATAACAGGTACAGAGCTGTATGTTGTATAATGGCCCTTTCTGGTACTGCAGATCAATCCCATTTGCTCAATGGGGACTGAGCTGCTCTCAGGCCATGTGACTGATTAGCTTGACATCACAGATCTGAGAAGTGGCCGCAGTGCTCACCCAAGCACCGCAGCCTCTTCGATCAGCAATCAGTGGGTATAACAAGCAGCAGACTATCAACTCATCAACTTTTAATGACCTGTCCTAAGGATTAATCCCTAATAGTTTACTCCCAGAAAATACCTTTAATTTATATAGACATAATTTGCGAGAAAAACACGCACAAGCATGCAGCAAAAGGTGAGCAGCCCCCCCCCTCTATCTGTATCTGTACCCGTACCCATACTCAAACCATGCTGCACAGAGGCATAACTTAAAGCTTCTGTGCCCCAATGCAAAACCTGTAACAGGACCCCCAACTATAATGCTTTATTCATAGTATTGGGCTCCCTATATGGAGAAGAGAGGCCTTATGGGCCCCCTAAGGCTCCTGGGCCCGGGTGCAACCCCATCCCCTGCACCCTCTATAGTTACGCCCCTGGTGGGACGACCTGTGGTTTCTATTGGTACCATTTTGGGGACACATATGACATGGTTTTTATTACATTTTATCTTATAGACAGGTTGATAAAAAAAAAACTGAATTCTGGCGCTGTTTACTTTTTTTTCTGGCGGCGTTTACCTTGTGGGATAAATAATGCATTATTTTAATAGATAAGACTCGTATAAATGCGCCGATAACAAATATGTTTATGATCGCTCGTCCTCATAGGCCAGCTGTACATTTCCCTGTTCATGCAGGGTGATGTACAACTAACCGTCCAGTAAGCTTCTTTATGTTTGCTGAAAATGGACAATCAGACACCAAACAAGTGTTCATTGGCTGATTGTTGCCCCTTTAACTCGGCCCAGTTGTCAGGCAAACAAATGTTTGGAGTAAAGGTGAGTTTAGATGGCCGTTCAAAAAATTGTTAGAAGAAACTAGAGTGAGGGATAATCATTCAGTTTAAGGCCTCATTCACATGACTGTTTTTACACAGCTATTGGAGCTGCATTGAAAAAACGTGACCAGGTGAAGCATGGGATTCTAATGCATTCATTCATATGAGTGATTTTCGGTCCCGTAAAAGCATCACACTGTCAAAACGAGAACTGTTTTTGCTTGCGATTTTTCTCGCTGTTTGAAAAGATAGGTCTTGAGTCTTGACCTATCTTTTGACGAAAAACTTTGGAAGCTTCCATAGACTCCTATGGGAGCTGAAAAAAAAAGTGAGGGGGAGGGAGTTTACCTGTGTCCGACACTCGGAAAATCAGACAGCTGCGGCTATTTAGGCTATTAATCCTATTAGAAGTCATTCCGGGGACTTCTGCCGACCAAAGAATTTCCACGCTGCTGTGTATTGTTCCCGCGATACGCCCATGGGAATGGACAAGAAAACACTAATTAAGCTCAATCACAGCTATTCTTTATTGATGCAATTTTGGGTCAGCGTGAAAACACATACACTTGTGTGAATGAGCCCTAAATGTAAGCTAACGACTGAATGACGAATGAGAATTGTGTGCTTCTCGTTCATCGTTCAGTTTCGTCCGTTGGCTTCTCATTGCATCTGAACATTGATTGTTCACATAGGAATGTGAAACCCTGACCAAGAAGTTCACCATTCCCAACGATGACTTGTCTGTGTAAATAGGCTACACGAGCGTGAACGAGCCGGTGATGACGTCATCAGCTCGCTCACTCGAGCAGACAAGAATCATGAGGTTCTCGTTAGGTGTAAAATGAGCATAACATTCATGTCCAGATAATTGGGCGTTGTAAAAGAGTCCTTTATCAGAACCACGGAGAACCTATGAACATTTCTCCGCAGTCCAGGTGCTGCCGGTCCCCATAAAATGTAGAATTTGAACTATTTGAATGGCATGCTGGTATTAGCATAATTATCAGCTATTAAACTGGAGGAATTTCCTGTGTTCCTGAATGCCGGCTTTTGTCTCGGACGGTCATCTTACACTGTATTTTGGGACTGTCTAATATTTTGTCTTATTTGTGGGATGGCCACCTCTATATAATCTCCCTGTGGGGTTTAGCTCCCATGATTATGTTCCTGGCTCGCTCTTTGTGGATGTGCCATGACAGATCACCGCACAGACTGCGGGCTCCTTTTCTTAATAAATGTTAAGCCACTTTTCCTGGAAAGATTCTGTTTTCTTTCCTTTGAGCGGCCTTTAACTGCGCAGGTAAATAAATACACATTCACTCATTTATAATTAACTCTCTTGGCACGAAGTAAGCAGTTTCTGGAAATAAAACAGCCAAGAATGGAACTAGATAGAAGAAAATAGGAAAAGGCTGGTAACACTGACAGAGGGTGGGTTACAGGTCAGGGACCACCGCAATAGCAGTGTGATGTGAAGGGTTACATCGCTCTTATTGTACCATTAAGTATAGAAATGAGTGTACAGGTGGAACAAATGTTCACTTCACTGTTTTCAGTGGCTTCGGTTGTGTTAAATGCCAATTCAATAAGTGTCAAGTTTAAGTTTGCTACATCTGTACCTGTAGTATACCTTTTATCTGAGAGATAGATAGATAAATAGATAGATAGATATGAGATAGATAGATATGACATACATAGATAAATAAATAGATAGAAGTATCATAGATATGAGATAGTTAGACAGATATGAGACATATGAGATAGATAGATATGAGATAGATATAAGAATAATAAATATGAGATAGATAGATAGATAGATAGATAGATAGATAATCAATACTTATGATAGATGGATAGATAGATAGATAGATAGATATGAGATACATAGATAAATAAATAGATATATATCATAGATATGAGATAGTTAGACAGATATGAGATATGTGAGATAGATATGAGATAGATAGATAGATAGATAGATAGATAGATAGATAGATAGATAGAGAGATAGGAGATATAAGATGCATAGATAAATAGAAGGATGATAGATATGGGATAGTTAGACAGATATGAGATAGATAGATATGAGATCGATAAAAGAAGAATAAATATGAGATAGATAGATAGATAGATAGATAGTAGAGATGAGCGAGCACCAAAATGCTCAGGTGCTCGTTACTTGGGACGAAATTTTCGCGATGCTCGAGGGTTCGTTTCGAGTAACGAACCCCATTGAAGTCAATGGGCGACCCGAGCATTTTTGTATATAGCCGATGCTCGCTAAGGTTTCCATTTGTGAAAATCTGGGCAATTCAAGAAAGTGATGGGAACGACACAGCAACGGATAGGGCAGGCGAGGGGCTACATGTTGGGCGGCATCTCAAGTTCACAGGTCCCACTATTAAGCCACAATAGCGGCAAGAGTGGGCCCCCCCCTCCCAACAACTTTTACTTCTGAAAAGCCCTCATTAGCATGGCATACCTTAGCTAAGCACCACACTACCTCCAACAAAGCACAATCACTGCCTGCATGACACTCCGCTGCCACTTCTCCTGGGTTACATGCTGCCCAACCCCCCCCCCCCCCCCCCGCACGACCCAGTGTCCACAGCGCACACCAAAGTGCCCCTGTGCAGCCTTCAGCTGCCCTCATGACACACCACCCTCATGTCTATTTATAAGTGCGTCTGCCATGAGGAGGAACCGCAGGCACACACTGCAGAGGGTTGGCACGGCTAGGCAGCGACCCTCTTTAAAAGGGGCGGGGCGATAGCCCACAATGCTGTACAGAAGCAATGAGAAATATAATCCTGTGCCACCGCCATCAGGAGCTGCACACGTGGGCATAGCAATGGGGAACCTATGTGCCACACACTATTCATTCTGTCAAGGTGTCTGCATGCCCCAGTCAGACCGCGTTTTTTTATAAATAGTCACAGGCAGGTACAACTCCGCAATGGGAATTCCGAGTGCACCCACAGCATGGGTGGCTCCCTGGAACCCACCGGCAGTACATAAATAAATCCCATTGCATTGCCCAGCACAGCTGAGGTAATGTCATGTTTAATGCAGGTGGGCTTCGGCCCACACTGCATGCCCCAGTCAGACTGGGGTTCTTTAGAAGTGGACACATGCAGTTACAACTCCGTGTGGACCGACAGCATGGGTGGCTCCCTGGAACCCACCGACGGTACATAAATATATCCCATTGCAGTGCCCAGCACAGCTGAGGTAATGTCATGTTTAATGCAGGTGGGCTTCGGCCCACACTGCATGCCCCAGTCAGACTGGGGTTCTTTAGAAGTAAACACATGCAGTTACAACTCCGTGTGGACCGACAGCATGGGTGGCTCCCTGGAACCCACCGGCAGTACATAAATATATCCCATTGCATTGCCCATCACAGCTGAGGTAATGTCATGTTTAATGCAGGTGGGCTTCGGCCCACACTGCATGCCCCAGTCAGACTGGGGTTCTTTAGAAGTGGACACATGCAGTTACAACTCCGTGTGGACCAACAGCATGGGTGGGTGCCAGGAAGCACCGCGGTACATAAATATATCCCATTGCAGTGCCCAGCACAGCTGATGTAACGTCAGCTTTAATGTAGGTGGGCAAAAAATTAATTGGATTACACTGTAGGCGAGGGCCCCAAAAAATTGGTGTACCAACAGTACTAATGTACGTCAGAAAAATTGCCAATGCCCAACCAAGAGGGCAGGTGAAACCCATTAATCGCTTTGGTTAATGTGGCTTAATTTGTAACTAGGCCTGGAGGCAGCCCAGTTAAAATAAAAATTGGTTCAGGTGCAAGTTTCAACGCTTTAATGAGAATTGAATTCTATAAAAATTGTTTACAAAAATTATATGACTGAGCCTTGTGGGCCTAAGAAAAATTGCCCATTCGGCGTGATTACGTCAGGTTTCAAGAGGAGGAGCAGGAGGAGGAGGATGAATATTATACACAGATTGATGAAGCTAAAAGGTCCACGTTTTTGATGGTGATAGAGAACAATGCTTCCATCCGCGGGTGCAGCCTACGTATTGTTTAGGTATCGCTGCTGTCCGCTGGTGGAGAAGAGAAGTCTGGGGAAATCCAGGCTTTGTTCATCTTGATGAGTGTAAGCCTGTCGGCACTGTCGGTTGACAGGCGGGTGCGCTTATCTGTGATGATTCCCCCAGCCGCACTAAACACCCTCTCTGACAAGACGCTAGCCGCAGGACAAGCAAGCACCTCCAGGGCATACAGCGCGAGTTCAGGCCACGTGTCCAGCTTCGACACCCAGTAGTTGTAGGGGGCAGAGGCGTCACGGAGGACGGTTGTGCGATCGGCTACGTACTCCCTCACCATCCTTTTACAGTGCTCCCGCCGACTCAGCCTTGACTGGGGAGCGGTGACACAGTCTTGCTGGGGAGCCAGAAAGCTGTCAAAGGCCTTAGAGAGTGTTCCCCTGCTTGTGCTGTACATGCTGCCTGATCTCCGCGCCTCCCCTGCTACCTGGCCCTCGGAACTACACCTTCTGCCACTAGCGCTGTCGGATGGGAATTTTACCATCAGCTTGTCCGCCAAGGTCCTGTGGTATAGCGTCACTCTGGAACCCCTTTCCTCTGCAGGTATGAGAGTGGAAAGGTTCTCCTTATACCGTGGGTCGAGCAGTGTGTACACCCAGTAATTTGTAGTGGCCAGAATGCATGTAACGCGAGGGTCACGAGAAAGGCATCCTAACATGAAGTCAGCCATGTGTGCCAGGGTACCTGTACGCAACACATGGCTGTCCTCACTAGGAAGATCACTTTCAGGATCCTCCTCCTCCTCCTCAGGCCATACACGCTGAAAGGATGACAGGCAAGCAGCATGGGTACCCTCAGCAGTGGGCCAAGCTGACTCTTTCCCCTCCTCCTCATCCTCCTCATGCTCCTCCTCCTCCTCCTCAACGCGCTGAGATATAGAGAGGAGGGTGCTCTGACTATCCAGCGACATGCTGTCTTCCCCCGCCTCTGTTTCCGAGTGCAAAGCGTCTGCCTTTATGCTTTGCAGGGAACTTCTCAAGAGGCATAGCAGAGGAATGGTGACGCTAATGATTGCAGCATCGCCGCTCACCATCTGGGTAGACTCCTCAAAGTTTCCAAGGACCTGGCAGATGTCTGCCAACCAGGCCCACTCTTCTGTAAAGAATTGAGGAGGCTGACTCCCACTGCGCCGCCCATGTTGGAGTTGGTATTCCACTATAGCTCTACGCTGCTCATAGAGCCTGGCCAACATGTGGAGCGTAGAGTTCCACCGTGTGGGCACGTCGCACAGCAGTCGGTGCACTGACAGATGAAACCGATGTTGCAGGGTGCGCAGGGTGGCAGCGTCCATGTGGGATTTGCGGAAATGTGCGCAGAGCCGGCGCACCTTTCCGAGCAGGTCTGACAAGCGTGGGTAGCTTTTCAGAAAGCGCTGAACCACCAAATTAAAGACGTGGGTCAGGCATGGCAGGTGCGTGAGGCTGCCGAGCTGCAGAGCCGCCACCAGGTTATAGCCGTTGTCACACACGACCATGCCCGGTTGGAGGCTCAGCGGCGCAAACCATCGGTCGGTCTGCTCTGTCAGACCCTGCAGCAGTTTATGGGCCGTGTGCCTCTTCTCTCCTAAGCTGAGTAGTTTCAGCACGGCCTGCTGACGCTTGCCCACCGCTGTGCTGCCACGCCGCGCGACACCGACTGCTGGCGACGTGCTGCTGCTGACACATCTTGATTGCGAGACAGAGGTTGCGTAGGAGGAGGAGGAGGAGGGTGGTTTAGCGGAGGAAGCATACACCGCCGCAGATACCACCACCGAGCTGGGGCCCGCAATTCTGGGGGTGGGTAGGACGTGAGCGGTCCCAGGCTCTGACTCTGTCCCAGCCTCCACTAAATTCACCCAATGTGCCGTCAGGGAGATATAGTGGCCCTGCCCGCCTGTGCTTGTCCACGTGTCCGTTGTTAAGTGGACCTTGGCAGTAAGCGCGTTGGTGAGGGCGCGTACAATGTTGTGGGAGATGTGATCGTGCAGGGCTGGGACGGTACATCGGGAAAAGTAGTGGCGACTGGGAACTGAGTAGCGCGGGGCCGCCGCCGCCATCATACCTTTGAAAGCCTCCGTTTCCACAACCGTATACTACAGCATCTCCAGGCTGATAAATTTGGCTATCTGCACGTTTAACGCTTGAGCGTGCGGGTGCGTGGCGGCGTACTTGCGCTTGTGCTCCAACACTTGCGCCAGCGACGGCTGGACGGTGCGCTGAGAGACATTGGTGGATGGGGTCGAGGACAGCGGAGGTGAGGGTGTGGGTGCAGGCCAGGAGACGGTAGTGCCTGTGTCCTGAGAGGGGGGTTGGATCTCAGTGGCAGGTTGGGGCACAGGGGGAGAGGCAGCGGTGCAAACCGGAGGCGGTGAACGGCCTTCGTCCCACCTTGTGGGGTGCTTGGCCATCATATGTCTGCGCATGCTGGTGGTGGTGAGGCTGGTGGTGGTGGCTCCCCGGCTGATCTTGGCGCGACAAAGGTTGCACACCACTGTTCGTCGGTCGTCTGCACTCTCAGTGAAAAACTGCCAGACCTTTGAGCACCTCGGCCTCTGCAGGGTGGCATGGCGTGAGGGGGCGCTTTGGGAAACAGTTGGTGGATTATTCGGTCTGGCCCTGCCTCTACCCCTGGCCACCGCACTGCCTCTTCCAAGCTGCCCTGCTGCTGCACTTGCCTCCCCCTCTGAAGACCTGTCCTCAGTAGGCTTAGCAAACCAGGTGGGGTCAGTTACCTCATCGTCCTGCTGCTCTTCCTCCGAATCCTCTGTGCGCTCCTCCCTCGGACTTACTCCAATTACTACTACCTGAGTGATAGACAACTGTGTCTCAGCGTCATCATCCTCCTCACCCACTGAAAGCTCTTGAGACAGTTGCCGGAAGTCCCCAGCCTCATCCCCCGGACCCCGGGAACTTTCCAAAGGTTGGGCATCGGTCACGACAAACTCCTCCAGTGGGAGAGGATTCGGAACCATTGCTGCCCATTCTGGGCAGGGGCCCGAGAACTGTTCCTGGGAGCCTGCCTGCTCCCCAGAATGTGTCATTGTAATGGAGTGAGGAGGCTGGGAGGAAGGAGGAGCAGCAGCCAGAGGATTCAGAGTTGCAGCAGTGGACGGCACAGAACTCTGGGTGGTCCATAGATTGCTGGATGCACTTTCTGCCATCCACGACAGGACCTGCTCACACTGCTCATTTTCTAATAAAGGTCTACCGCGTGGACCCATTAATTGTGAGATGAATGTGGGGACGCCAGAAACGTGCCTCTCTCCTAATCCCGCAGCAGTCAGCTGCGATACACCTGGATCAGGAGCTCGGCCTGTGCCCACACCCTGACTTAGGCCTCCTCATCCTCGCCTGCGTCCACGTCCTCTAGGCCTACCCCTACCCCTCAGCATGCTGTATTACCAGTAGTGCAGAAACAGAACGCTGTAATTAAATGTGCCGCTTATTGGCCTGTGGTTGGAGGCTGACTTCGCTTACGGAACACACAGCAGAGGCAGGAAAGAATTTTGCGCAAGCCTGCTGTAACACTTAGCTGGCTGCGTATGAATTAGGACAACTACCCCCAGCAGAGACGCAGTACAGTCAGGATGGTCACAGGCAGCCCAAATAGATTTTTTTTCCCAAATTTTTTTGGAAAAGCCCACTGCCTATATAGACTGTATATGTCTTTCACTGTCCCTGCCTCACCACCACTACTGGCCCTGGACTATGTAAAATTACTGCAGACTGTTTCACTCTGGACAGGATGACAGCGGTGATGTAAGAGGCAACGCAGAGGCAGGAAAGAATTTTTGCGCAAGCCTGCTGTAACACTTAGCTGGCTGCGTATGAATTAGGACAACTACCCCCAGCAGAGACGCAGTACAGTCAGGACGGTCACAGGCAGCCCAAATAGATTTTTTTTCCCAAATTTTTTTGGAAAAGCCCACTGCCTATATAGACTGTATATGTCTTTCACTGTCCCTGCCTCACCACTACTACTGGCCCTGAACTATGTAAAATTACTGCAGGATGCAATGCTCTGGACGCAATGCTCTGCAAGGCCGATATACAAAAAAAAAATAAAAATGTGCAACACTGCAAAAAGCAGCCTCAACAGTACTGCACACGGTCAGATGTGGCCCTAAGAAGGACCGTTGGGGTTCTTGAAGCCTAAAATCAATCCTAACACTCTCCCTATAGCAGCTCCGGCATCAGCAGCACTTTCCCTGATCTCTGTCAGAATGCATCTGTGGCGAGCCGCGGGAGGGGCCGATTTTTATACTCGGGTGACACCTGATCTCGCCAGCCACTCACTGCAGGGGGGTGGTATAGGGCTTGAACGTCGCAGGGGGAAGTTGTAATGCCTTCCCTGTCTTTCTATTACCCAGAAAAGCGCGCTAACGTCTCAGAGATGAAAGTGAAAGTAACTCGAACATCGCGTGGTACTCGTCTCGAGTAACGAGCATCTCGAACACGCTAATACTCGAACGAGTATCAAGCTCGGACGAGTACGTTCGCTCATCTCTAATAGATAGATAACACTGGCCAACAAAATTGAAAAAATTGTTTGGTGCCGGGAATGTTACAACTGATTTAGTGTATATTTGACCTTTTATTTGCAAATATGCAAACAGTTTCTCTCCATCAGCTATAGTTTCGGCGCATGCGCATTGCCAGCCATGCTGCGTCACATAGCCAATCTTATTCGTACATTTAGTTTGTCCCGACCAGTAGTGAGGAATGGTTGTGTACATTTGTCGCCCGAGGTGTTGTGGGGTGTTGTAGCTATACAATAATTGTGTTCAGGGGCGTACCTAAAGGCTTAGGGGCCCAGGTGCAAAAGTTCAGCTTGGACCCCTCCCTTCTTCTTAAATCGTGCTGCATACAGCTGCAAAACACATTTCCATACATGAACTAGCCCCTTGGTGTAATCTTTCCAAATATAACACATTTCCTGCGCTACGTGAAAATTTATTTGTAGCCCCTTTGGCCACTCTTATACACACGCTAGAGTACTAGAATACACACACACTAGGGTACTATGTGATTGCTGACTCCTCCGACACTGGTGACATCACCACAGGTGCTGGAAGCTGCTGTCCGCTTTGCCAGTGGGGGTCTATGACCAGCCAGCCAAGCACTCAGCATACCCACTGCTCACCCCCGCCGACACCCGAGTCTTTTCTTCTGAGCAGACAGGTACTCGAAAAGGACGATACTCGCTCGAGTATTTTCCCTTAACGAGTATGCTCGCTCATCTCTATCAATTTCCCATTAGGCCAACAAAGCGGGTACACAAAATATCCATGTTTTATGTGCCTCTGGGACACTAGGGCCAAACAAGAGCACTGGGTGAAATGACAGTGGCCTGTGAGGGAGAACATGGTTGTCGTTGAAAATAATTTGATTCGATAAAATAAATTGTTACATAGTCCACTTTGTTTTGTTCTTTGTATCACAATATTGTAGAAAAAAACACTAATTTTTAACGGTATTTGTTTAATTATATCAATCATATGTCTAATATGGAATAGGGTAACAAAATTCAGTCGGTGCCTATATCACAGAAACAAGAGCTGATAGGGGAAAATGGATGGCATATTTGAAATCAGGGCACAAAATATACCTTATAACAGCTGTCAAACGCTCTGCACCAAAATACGTGTTGGCCAGTGAATCAATACTTATGATAGATAGATAGATAGATAGATAGATAGATAGATAGATAGATAGATAGATAGATAGATAGATAGATAGATAGATAGATAGATATGAGATAGATAGATGATCAATACTTATGAGAGATAGATAGATAGATGGATCGATGGATAGATAGATAGCAAATCAATACTTATGATAGATAGATAGATAGATCTGAGATAGATAGATGATCAATACTTATGAGAGATAGATAGATGGATAGATAGATATGAGATAGATAGATAGATATGAGATAGATAGATGATCAATACTTATGAGAGATTGATAGATGGATAGATAGATAGATATGAGACAGATAGATAGATAATCAATACTTATGAGAGATAGATAGATAGATAGATAGATAGATAGATAGATAGATAGATAGATAGATAGATAGATAGATAGAGTCTGAATATGCAGTAAAGGTGCACGCTCAAGGATCCTGATCTCAGGTCACTTAAATAATAGATGGTGAAAAAGACGCAGCAAATATAAGATGATCAAAAAAGTTAATTATTCACCCATCGATGTAAAGCGGCATTTGAGTTCTTTCTCTTAGAGCATTTCTCAAGTCTGAGAAAGTCTGCAAGAAAGTGAGCCAAAACATCACATTGATACTGGGGTAGGCGTACAGTATATTTGGATACTATTTTTCTCTTTTTGTTTCTAGATAGATAAATCGACCCACAGATATCTTCTTCTGTTTAGTGTCTTACACATTCTTTCATATCACAAATTCCACAAACAGTAAAAAAAAAGATGAATAAAGCTCCCTTCAGGCCTATAAAACTCTTTTCTATGGACATCTTTAGCAAATTGCTTTTTACTCAGTCTTCTAATATTTAGATAAGAGTATAGCTGCACTGTTCAGGTGATCATAGTTACAAAGTACATGGCCTTCTCTATTTTAACTTGTACAACCTGATAAAATTACCTCATTAAAGAAGTTGTACCAGAATCAAAGCTATTTCCTATCCACTGCATAGGGTATAACTTGCTGATTGACAGGCATTTAACCACTGAGACCTCCACCAATCTGCAGAATGGAGGTCCCATGTCCACCGTCCTCCTTACTGTGGTCTTTCTGGATCCCAAGGAGTGAGGAAGACAAGAAAAGGAGTACTCATTGCGCAAGAGTGCTGATTCTTTATTTGATTTCAATGGGATTGCCGGAGGTAGCTGAGTTGCAAGCTCATGAGTATTTCGGTCAGCCCCATTGAAAAGAATAGAGCAGCGGTAGTGCACAGTCGGCTAGCACTCCATTCATTCTGACATCTCTGCAGGGGGTGAAGCAACTCTGTAGTGATAAGCAGAGGAGGACATGGGACCCCCGTTGTCGAGATCAGTGAGGAACTCCCACAAATCAGCAAGTTATCCCCTGTCCTGTGGATAGGGAATGACTTCTGATCTTGGTACAAGCTCTTTATAATCACATAATTTCATTAACTTCTACCGGAATTAATGTCCCAATTTTACACACGTTGTAAAATTGAAACGTACATTTTTCAAAATTATTTGAATAAATTAGTTTTTTCTTAAAACATATTATTATTTAGTTGCAGATGAAACAGACGCATGTTCTTCTCTATCTGCAAATGTTTTCTGATGCAGCTGAGTCACTCTAGCTCTAAACACCTAAACAAATTCTCAAGAACACAACAGATAACAGAGCTTGCACTTCAGGCCTCATCAAGCAAAACATTGTGGTCTAAATCATCTTAAAAATAACTTGCACTCCCACATCCTTGTTTTCATAAAGAGGTGTTAGTACCTCTGTATCCTGCAGTATCCAAAATTAATACTGTAATGACCCAATGCAGTCTTGCCGGCCAAAAAATATAGATTGCCCTACCTAATTGCAGTCTAGACTTCAAGGCAAAGGGCCAGCTGAAATGTATAACATATTTGTGCTCTGACTGTAGAAAATGCTTCGATTCCTTAATAACGCTAAAACAGTTCTTCGAAATATAAAAATACGAAGCCACAGATATTCCTAGGAGATTCCTATGTCCAGAATTCATCATTTTTGGAATGCACGCAAACATACAACACCTTCATGATGTTGGGTTTTGGGAGCGATCTATTGCTCTGTTTAGGAGTATAGAGGATACATGGGGACTTCTTTGAATCCATTGTATATGAAGCTGACTAATATACTGTAACTTTGGCATAAAAACAGGTGAAGAGTAAAGTGGAATCTATAGATTCACGTATTCTGACATCCTTGGTGACTTATCACAATGGCCCATCATAGTTTCTTTGTTTTCATAGAAAGAATAGTACCCTATGTATTATTCTTGCTCTCCAATGTGATGGAACTGCAACCCCAAATGGAAATAATTCCTAATATTTTGAGATTTCTTTACCTTCGCTACCTTGTTTCAACCATTACCGTTATTCTTTTTTATTTACAGTATGAAGAAGGGAAAAAACGCAGGAAACCAAATTACAGCAGTGTGGACTTATCGGAAGTAGAGTGGGAAGACCGAGATGATGTGGTAGGCGTTACAAACTTTTAATGTATGGCGGACAACTTAAAAGTATTAGACGTGTGATTTCAACCCAAATTATGTATTTCAACCTGTGTAAATTTGACATTATTTCACTTCATTTTATTAAAAAGCTGTGTAACATAGGAATCTAAGAGGCATGTTGGGACAGATTGTACAGAAGAATATGAAAATACATATAGCTTACATTTGGGACACGCAGGTCTCAAAGATGGTACATTTGATCGCGGCAGAAACAATCTTATAGCCATTTTAGCTCTGTTGGGGTTATGTTTTTTAATTATACCAGTAACAATAAAACAATAACCTATGAACCAAAAAGAAGATGTGGGTGTGGGAGGGGGGAGTCACTGTGGCTATTTTTAAGGAGTTTCAGGTCTGGAGAGGTATTATTTAATGGTCAGGAGATGTTATTTTTAATGACTGTGTAAAAGGACCTTAAATGAGTGAGGGAAGTGTGTTTGAGGGTAAGAGAAGATGGGCAGACCCAGGTTCATATTAGTTTAATCCTCATGTTATTTTGTGAATTCTATGCAGAGTAACCAGGTGGTTAAGAATTTTGTTCTAGTGGCGTTTTCCCAGCGCACAAGTTCTTTGAAATGAAATATTTGATGTACTTTGTTTTCTCACAGAGCTAGAGAAGGTGGTTTGCTGTTTCCCCACATTAGGGTGATGGGTAGCTTGGCTGCAGATAATGGGATTGTTGGCAGGGTATCTTTACCAGGAGTAAAGTTCTTAGATGGTTGCCAGAATAATACCACCTCAGGTGACATGTTTAAAGAGATCAAGCAAATTTTGTTAATTTGGGAAAATATTTGTTTCCAAAAGAGAACTATCGCTGGACAGTTCCATCAAATGTAGATTAAGGTACCTCCTTGGAGGCCACATCTCCAACAACAATTGGAAAGTTCTAAGTTCAATTTAAATAGTTGATGGGGTGTTTTGTACCATCTCGTTAGAAGTTTGAATGAATTATTTAGGATTTTCTCTACATTGTCCTTAAGGCCCATTTACACGAGCAGATAATCGCTCAAAGATCGCTCAAGCGACAGGTTGAGTGACAGCTTTGAGCGAACATTTTACATAAAAATTAATTGGTATTTAAGTAGCTACTCAGCTACTTACATACCAATTATGTATGCAAATGAAGCCTTCACTTAAGATCTCTGCTCAGATCCTTTGTTCTCCATGAGGAAATAATGCTATCAGCACTCCCCATGGAGAACTAATGATAAAAGTGAGTGACAATTTTTATGTTGGACTGATTTTAAAGATCAACCAAAAAGCAGATGATGGGCGCACATTTACACGCACCAATTATCGCTAAAACGATCACCGATTAGCGATTTTTTTTTAGCGATAATCGTCCAGTGTAAATGGCCTTTAGACAGAAAAATGTGAAAGCAAGTGGCATGTTACAGCCACTTGTGGACTCTATCCTGACTAGTTGGGGTTAACATCTCTTGTGCTAACTAGTTCAGATTGTTAGCTGAGGTGTGGCAGTTAATTGACAGTTCTGTCAGCCAATCAGCTTCTTGCTCTTCCCTATATAATCCAGCTCTTCCTGGCTGGGAGTTGCCAATGATTTTCAATGTTCCCTGTGCAGTCAGCTTGCTCAGTGCTCCTGTGTTCTGGTTTGTTCTCTGTTGTATTTGTTTGTCTGGTATCCTGTTGTTCTTGTATTTTAGTTATTGTCAGTCTCTGTTTGTTCTTTGGTTGTCTGTACTCTGGTTCCCCTAGGTCCCCTGACCTGTCCTCATGAAAGAAGTGGGGTTGTCACTTTTGGGACAGGTACTCCGCTGTGAGGAGGGTTGAGTCTGAGGGGTTCAGAGTGCCTCGCTCTGTTCATTCTCTCTCATTTCTGTTCGTCCTGCGTCTAACCACCAGTACAGCAAGCTAACACATCCGTTCTGACTGCCCTCATACAAAGTGACCTCAGGTTTCCATTGGCAGTCCAGGATAGACGTAACACCAGGTAATCTTGTAGATATGATACCTTTTAATGATTAACAAAAATACATGATGTTATTGTGAGCTTTTTCTATAGTTCCTGCTCAGGCTTAAATGGAATAGATTAGAATATACACACATACATATGTGTGTATGTGTGTGTGTGTGTGTATGTATATATGTATATATATATATATATATATATATATATATATATATATATATATATATATATATATATAATATCAGAACAGAATTAGCATATATATACACGTGCCTCTTCTGATCTATTTCATTTAAGCTTGAGGAAGAACCCTCAGTAGGTTTGAAAGCTCGCTATAACATCAAGTATTTTTGTTAGCCATTAAAAGGTATCATATCTACAAGATTACTTGGTTTCTCTTACTGAGAACAATCACATTTTGCTCTACTGGCTAACACAGTACCAGATCTTTTTCGTTTGTCCTTAAACAGAGTAATACTTCATGGTTTTTAAGGGAATGGGAAAAAATTGTTTGTGTGGGGCTGAGTCTGAGGAGGACTCCCTTATGAAGCTTGGAGATTAGTTTTTTGCAAGGTTTTGGGAGGGATAAATAGGTTTCGAACCATATTGGATCTCTTAATGTATTATGGTATAGGTCATACACTCCATTCTACTCCAAATGTGGGAGGAAGGTGAAGATTTTTTACCTATGATGGAAGGTATTAGGGAAGTCAGGGAGAAGGGGTTTTGAAAGATTCAGTTCATTTTTAACATAACTCTTTTATTACTTTAATTGTGGCATGTCTGATTGGACTTATAAGCTTATTTTGTGTTTCTGTTTTCTGGTTAGACCAACCTTTAGAATTAGAGATGAGCGAGCGTACTCGGATAAGCACTACTCGCTTGAGTAATTGGCTTTATCCGAGTATCGCTGTGCTCGGGACTAAAGATTCGGGTGCCGCTGCGGCTGACAGGTAAGTCGCAGCGGGGAGCAGGGGAGAGCGGGCGGGAGAGAAGGAGAGAAAGATCTTACCTCCGTTCCTCCCCGCTCTCCCCTGCAGCTCCCCGCTCCGTGCCGGCACCCGAATCTTTAGCCCCGAGCACAGCGGTACTCGGATAAAGCCAATTACTCGAGCGAGTAGTGCTTATCCGAGTACGCTCGCTCATCTCTATTTAGAATGTTTGAGCTTCACAATTATAAATTCCTATGGGGGTGATAGTCATGAAATGTAGCCTAAAGAGGTTGTCCAGTTTGGACTGTTCACGTTGCTTTGAAAAGTCCTCTTATAGGAAGCTAGTTGTGATAGGTCCTGCTGCTGGATTTCCTTGTGATCAGATGTTTTCATCAGAATCAATTGGCTGGCAAGTTTTCATATTTTCTTCAGAGATTCTGTATTTGGTGTCCATTCCAATCAGTCAGGCGTCCATGTTAACCTTTATCCTCCAGGTGCTCCTTGCTACTGGTGCTTTGTTGATAGCGACAGATCTAAATCAGAGGACCCTTCTTCTGTTACAGCCATACACTGAATGGCCAATTTTTTAGAAGCACCAATCCTTTTAACAATGGATGATGACTACCTGTATAGAAATTAGACATGTAACCCCAGAGTGCAACATGAAATAAAGTGAGCCTGCTTTCCATGGATCAATTTCAGTGTGAATCAAAATAACAATGGGTAAATCTACTGATTCAAGTGATTTTGATTAAAGCCTGGTGATCAGTAGCTGACGCCAGTATTTCAAGAACTGCCAGCCCTGTGGAATTTTCTCATGTAATCATGCGGAGTGTAAACCAAGAAGAGTGTCATCGAAAAAAAAAACATCCACTGAAAGGGCATGCTTTAAACACAAGTTAATCGACAAAAGTGCTCAGAAAAGGATGTCAAGGATCGTTTTGAAAAACACAATGCTGGTCCTCCAACTAACATGTCAAAATGTGCAACTCATTGTTTCTTGGTACAGGTGGGCTTATAACAAAAGACAACCAGGAAAAACAGAAAAGCAAGACTCCAGTGGGCAAAAGACTGTAAAAATTGATTCGCTGAGCAGTGGAAAAACCGCCAATTCACACGAATCCAGCTTTTTGTTGCACCTTGCTGATGGGAGAGTCAAAATTTGGCACATGGATTGATGAACCCCTTCTATTAGCTGTTCAGAGCATGTCAGTAGTTCTATATAATTTGTGGCTTCCTGTCTGCAAAGGCCAATATTCCGGGAGAACGAATTTATTAGGTTTGCAGGTCAGATTTGTCTGTCTCCTGCCTTTTTCTAGCAGACATGGGCATTGTCTTGCTTTCACTGTATCCTGAACCGCGGCATACTTCTCTCCAGCACTTCAATGGTTGCCATTGGTAATTACCTCCCTATTTAGCTGAGCTCGGAACCCTCCCTCTTTGCCTCAGTATTGCTGTGTGCATGCCTCTGACACTCAGCATAGATCTCATCTCTGTCTTCTTATCTCTGCTTATCTTGGACTTTATATGTGTTCATTTGTCTTTGTACGCCTTCTGTCCTATATCCTGTTGCCTGTTCCTCAGCTCTGTCTGTCTACACTTCTCCTTTTGCCTTCCTGTCCCTGCACTATTCCTGGTCCTATTCTGTATTTTTGGTGTATACAGTGGTGTGTTCAGTGTCCCGACAGTGTTAGTCAGGACCAAGAGGAAGATCGTGGGGCCATTGTTATCAGGGCACCTACACCGCTTCTTGGCAGGGTTGCCCCTTATCTCCCTGACTAGCAAAGGGCAAGGTTTTCCATCTATAGTGCTCCTCACTGGTCTTTTTCTCATTGCCTGGTAACAAAGCCTCTGATTGCCAAAGGTCAGCTGCTAACCTCGCCTGGATTGGTTCTATTCCAAAACTGGAAGGCTGAGTCAGTGTTTCCACACTAGTGGTCCCTAACAGATTTCAACACCAAGTAGAATCTATACCACAATGAATTGCTGCGGTTCGAAAGGCCAAAGGAGCTCCAACACGGTACTTCAGTAGATGGGTGTCTCTAATGAATTAGCCATTCAGTGTATGTCCCAGTAGATGGACAACCCCATCAATTTTGATCATTTTAGTAGTTTTGTTGTTTAACCTTAACACAACCCATCAGTACTGATCAATCTTGCAGATTTAGAATTACTAAAGTTTTTGGGGGTTTTAAGGAGGGTTATTACTTTTCTTACATGAACATACTGTACAATAACAGTCAATAGGATTAAGCTTTAAATTTTTCTTCAGGTTATCACCTCTCACCCCCATATTATCAATCAGAGAATATATTTGCTCTACGTCACATTTGTTGTTTATTTTCTGGAGATGCCACAGTAGTTAGAGGGGTTATCCGGGAAAATTTGTTTTAAAAAAGATGTTCAGCCTGCTATATTAAAATAAGAATTGCTCACTTTTCCTGCTCTTCCACCGCTGCTGTTTTGCTGGCAACTTATGCCCTCTGGTCTTCACTTCTAGGTGCAGAGCACTGACATCAGGTCTTGTGACCATCGCAGCTATTCACCAGCTGAAGGGAGCTGGTGACTAACTCAAGCAATCACATGGCTCTGGTGTTGGTGACATCATCACTAGCACCCTACACCTGGAAGTGAAGACTGAAGTTACAGGGGGCAAACTGATTATTTGCCCTGAGTGACGGAAAGCCTAGCTATGTCTTTGCCAAAGGGGCAGAGGGCCAGGAGTGAAATGGCCTCACCCCCTCTACCACTCCACCACCTGATCAATTAGGAGCAGAAGTGTGGGGGTCTCAGGCACGTCATATTCACCAGGAGCTGTAAGGAAAGGAGGCTCCAAACTGGCCAAATAGTGCCTCTGTCAGTTTCAGAAATCTACTGATACAGTGGTTGGGAGGAACACTTATCACTGATCTGAAATATACTAGTCAGCTGCCACATCAATTGATTTCTTAAGCTAAAAGAGGTACTTTGTTAGAAAATAACTGATGTGTGGAACAGCCATTACAGTGTGATTGGTTTCAGTGAGAGAAACCAAGTCATCTTTTAGATATGATACCTTTTAATGGCTAACAAAATTACATGATGTTACAGCAAGCTTTCAAATCTTCTGTCGACCCTTCATCAGGCTTAAATCAAACTAGTTTGAATGGGGCACATATATGATATACAAATGCAGAGAGGACACCCCTCTTAATTGAAATATAAATTTTCACACACAGAAATTTGAGACTGTTTTGCACTCAAAACATAAAACAGACCAACTGAGCTGAGAGATAAATACTTAATCAGTCCTCTGAGCTCAGGAATGTGACAGTTTTATGATGTGTCGTATCTCTCCTTCATCCTGCACATGGAAGGAGATGCAGCACCACCTATTGGATGGCAACATTCTTACTGGTCAAGTTCTGAAATTTATATGAAGTTTGAAAAAATATATACAGTGGGGAAAAAAAGGATTTAGTCAGATACCAATTGTACAAGTTTTCCCACTTAAAAAGATGAGAGAGGCCGGTAATTGACATCATAGGTAGACCTCAACTATGAGAGACAACATGAGAAAACACATCCAGAACATCACATTGTCTGATTTTTAACAAATTTATTTGCAAATTATGGTGGAAAATAAGTATTTGGTCAATAACAAAAGTTTATTTCAATACTTTGTTATATATCCTGTTATATATATATTGGCAATGACAGAGGTCAAATGTTTTCTGTAAGTCCTCACAAGGTTGGCACACACTGTTGCTGGTATGTTGGCCCATTCCTCCATGCAGATCTCCTCAATAGCAGTGATGTTTAGGGGCTGTCGCTGGGCAACACAGACTTTCAACTCCCTCCAAAGGTTTTCTATAGGGTTGAGATGTGGAGACTGGCTAGGCCATTCCAGGACCCTGAAATGCTTCTTACGAAGCCACTCCTTCGTTGCCTGGCAGTGTGCTTGGGATCATTGTCATGCTGAAAGTCCCAGCCACGTTTCATCTTCAGTGCCCTTGCTGATGGAAGGAGGTTTGCACTCAAAATCTCACGATACATGGCCCCATTCATTCTTTCATGTATACGGATCAGTCGTTCTGGTCCCTTTGCAGAGAAACAGCCCCAAAGCATGATGTTGCCACCTCCATGCTTCACAGTAGGTATGGTGTTCTTTGGATGCAACTCAGCATTCTTTCTCCTCCAAACATGACGAGTGGTGTTTCTGCCAAACAGTTCTACTTTGGTTTCATCTGACCATATGACATTCTCCCAATACTCTTCTGGATCATCCAAATGCTCTCTAGCAAACTTCAGTCGGCCCAGGACATCTACTGGCTTAAGCAGGGGGACACGTCTGGCACTGCATGATCTGAGTCCCTGGTGGCGTAGTGTGTTACTGATGGTAGCCATTGTTACCTTGATCTCAGCTCTCTGCAGGTCATTCACTAGGTTCCCCTGTGTGGTTCTTTGATTTTTGCTCACTGTTTTTGTGATCATTTTGACCCCACGGGGTGAGATCTTGCGTGGAGCCCCAGATCGAGGGAGATTATCAGTGGTCTTGTATCTCTTCCATTTTCTAATTATGGCTCCCATAGTTGATTTCTTCACACCAAGCTGCTTGCCTATTCCAGATTCAGTCTTCCCAGTCTGGTGCAGGGCTACAATATTTGTTTCTGGTGTCCTTCGACAGCTCTTTGGTCTTCACCATAGTGGAGTTTGGAGTGTGACTGCTTGAGGTTGTGGACAGGTGTCTTTTATACTGATAACAAGTTCAAACAGGTGCCATTACTACAGGTAATGAGTGGAGGACAGAGGAGCCTCTTAAAGAAGAAGTTACAGGTCTGTGAGACCCAGAAATCTTGCTTGTTTGTAGGTGACCAAATGCTTATTTTCCACCATAATTTGCAAATGAACTCATTAAGAGTCAGACAATGTGATTTTCTGGATGTGTTTTCTCATGTTGTCTCTCATAGTTGAGGTCTACCTATGATGTCAATTACAGGCCTCTCTCATCCTTTTAAGTGGGAGAACTTGTACAATTGGTATCTGACTAAATACTTTTTTCCCCCACTGTATATGATTGAGAAGAGGACATCCCTCTTGACTTCCTTCAGACCTTTCATATCCTCCACTTATGGAAGAATCCCGGGCGGAGGTTCATTCCATTCTTGAGGGTATCAAACATGGCCATAAATTTGTACTCCCAAATTCTTCTGTGACGCTGCGAATTGAAATTGCCCTTCAGTATGATAACTCTCATCTGCTCTATGCTGTATCCCTGCCAAAGGTAGTTCTATTTTTACCTCTCTAATTGAATGGCAATGAGCTCTCATCCTGGCTATCAGTTTTTGTCCTGTTTTCCCGATATAAAGCCCCCCAACAAGACATTCACTGCTACGGATTAGGTATACAACATTGAATGGAACATGTGAATGTCCCAGGGATCTTATAGTCCTGCTGTGTGTTGGGGATCTGTATCCTGTCTGCAGTCAGTGCATGTGAGCGGGTCTTGCAGCATCTTACCTTACAGGGATAAGTTCCTTTTTGCGTCTCAGAGGGCAATGCACTCCTGATTATTTCTCTCACTGAGAACAATCAGACTTTGCTCTACAGGCTAACACGGTACCAAACCCCCTTTTTTTTTCGTTTTACAGCCATTACACTCACAGTCTTACTAGTTCTGGAACAACCAGATCCCAAATGCCTTCCACAGAATTCCTAATATGATTCTTCTAACCCCATCTCTCCTATTCCTGTCATAGCCTCTTTGCTGTAATATTATAACCACATGCTGTGCTTGTCTTCCTACCTCCTCACTCCCCTGCTTCTGAACCTTCTGCAATACATGCAAAGTCCATTGGTGTGTGTGTATATATATATATATATATATATATATATGTGTGTGTGTCCCAGAGTAGGGACCCTCCAGCGCTTTAATATCTATCGCCTTTGATCTGTATGTCTGTTTGTAATGTTAAATGTAGTAGATTGTGTCTTATGTGTATTGGCTCTGTCTGGGTCAATCTTAGTTCAGTGTCTGGTGTCTGCATAGCCTAACCTTGAGTGACTGCACAAAACTCACTCTAACTCTGTGTGTCTTGTCTATCATCTTAAGTAGACCTGGAACTGGATAAGCAGATCATCTCATAGCTGTAGGTGATACTTGAAAAAGGCAAAATTATGGGTATGGTTAACAGGGAGAGAGAGAAGAGTCATTGTCGGAGAGTGGGAATAGAGGCAGCAGTCTGGAAGTGGAGTCTAAGCAAGCCAGGCTCAAGTCAGGAGAAGTTGGGCCTCAGGGATTTTGGTCAAACTCAGCAAGAAAAGTCAAGGTTTAGAGACTGGAGGGAAAGGAGTCTTTTTCTTTCCTGCTGGAAAAGGAATCACAGACAGACCACTCAAAGGAAAACGGCCATTATCAATTGTGAGTCTAACTAATCCTGAGAGCCAGCCCAATTCGCTCCATTCCTCTGCAAAGATAACATAGACTGGTGGGCTCATCTTCCTAAACAGAGGAAGAGTAAAGGAATTAGTATGTGTATTTTCTGTTGACAATAACTCAGTTGAAGTTAACGCTAATTGGAATTGTGCAAGATGTGAACTGTTGTATATTTTCTAAGCGTCAAGTATGCTGTGTACCTTTGATTTACTTTATCAAATCTGGTGTGGACTCTTCATTGCATCGCTACCAGAACGCTTCATTGAAAAGGTACTGGCGTCACGAGAACATTCATGCTACAGATATGGCTTCTGTCATAGCTGTAACAGAAAATCCCAGGTTTCATCTTCCAACAGGAAAGGGCACTCCCCCCATCTCTTTATTTTCACAATGAAGTCAGAAGTGAGCTCAATTGGCAAATAACAGATAGATGCATTTGCTGTGCAGATCATGATCATAGTGAACTTCTTCCTTGTCCTTCACATTCCCCTGACCTTATGCCTAGTGATTTTTTTTTCTTGGGGGCTGTTAGAGTCTACAAGCCACCCTTATCATCCACCATACATGATCCGTGAATACGGATTCCAGAAGCCATTGCATCATTAAACTGTGATCTGCTGCAATGTGTATAGCAGGAACTGACTACACGCTTGATGTGTGTCGAATGGCAAAGGAGGCTCAAATTGAACACCTCTGATGTGGAAAACATTTTTGATGTTGTGCAACATAATTTTTGAGTTTCTGTTTCTATCGATATTAAATTTATGGAAGTGAGTGTCATCAGATGTGAGTTATGAGTGTTTCAATTCGGGAAGATCATTTGTAATAACTCTGTATTATGTATTATTTGGAAGGCTGCATATTTTACAAAAACGCAGAATAGTAAAATGTGTTTGGATGGAAATTTCATATTTAATAGTCTCATGTTCTGAAATGTTAGCACCAAATGAAAATTGTCTTGGCATAAGAAGTTCTTAGCTCAGAACACGGCTCCCTTTCTGGAATAAACTTAATACACAAGTTGTTTATGGCATCTAATTTTCGTAGCGTCTTATCAGGGCCGCTGATACCGCTGCAACCACAATTTCAGCACTTTTGGTGAAATGTAATTTAGGATTAAGGAGTGTGAAGAGGACGGCATTACATAAAAATGACATTATTAGTAATACAAAGCAGTTAAAACAGAGTAATTTGAAAAGTAGCCCAACAAAAGCAGCGATTACAATTCATAAAGATCACAGCTAATGAATAACTCATAATATTAATATCTTTGGAGTATGCAGGCCTCATTATTTCTGATATAAAGCAAATACAACATTTTTAGAGATGAGCGAGCACCAAAATGCTCGGGTGCTCGTTACTCGGGATGAAATTATTGCAATGCTCGAGGGTTCGTTTCGAATAACGAACCCCATTGAAGTCAATGGGCGACCCGAGCATTTTTGTATTTCGCCGATGCTCGCTAAGGTTTTCATGTGTGAAAATCTGGGCAATTCAAGAAAGTGATGGGAACGACACAGTAACGGATAGGGCAGGCGAGGGGCTACATGTTTGGCTGCATCTCAAGTTCACAGGTCCCACTATTAAGCCACAATACCGGCAAGAGTGGGCCCCCCCCCCCTCCCAACAACTTTTACTTCTGAAAAGCCCTTATTAGCAATGGATACCTTAGCTAAGCACCACACTACCTCCAACAAAGCACAATCACTGCCTGCATGACACTCCGCTGCCACTTCTCCTGGGTTACATGCTGCCCAACCCCCCCGCACGACCCAGTGTCCACAGCGCACACAAAAGTGTCCCTGCGCAGCCTTCAGCTGCCCTCATGCCACACCACCCTCATGTCTATTTATAAGTGCGTCTGCCATGACGAGGAACCGCAGGCACACACTGCAGAGGGTTGGCACGGCTAGGCAGCGACCCTCTTTTAAAGGGGCGGAGCGATAGCCCACAATGCGGTACAGAAGCAATGAGAAATATAATCCTGTGCCACCGCCATCAGGAGCTGCACACGTGGGCATAGCAATGGGGAACCTATGTGCCACACACTATTCATTCTGTCAAGGTGTCTGCATGCCCCAGTCAGACCGCGGTTTTTAAGTCATAGACACAGGCAGGTACAACTCCCTATTGTGAAGTCCCTGTGGACCGACAGCATGGGTGGCTCCCTGGAACCCACCGGCGGTACATAAAAATATCCCATTGCATTGCCCAACACAGCTGAGGTAGTAATGTCGTGCTTAATGCAGCTGGGCTTCGGCCCACACTGCATGCCCCAGTCAGACTGGGGTTCTTTAGAAGTGGAAACAAATGCATTTATAATTCCCTGTGGACCCACAGCATGGGTGGCTCCCTGGAACCCACCGGCGGTACATAAAAATATCCCATTGCATTGCCCAACACAGCGGATGTAACGTCAGCTGTAATGCAGGTGGGCTAAAAATTAATTTGATTACACTGTAGGCGAGGGCCCACAAAAATTGCTATATCAACAGTACTAATGTACATCAGAAAAATTGGCCCTGGCCAACCAAGAGGGCAGGTGAAACCCATTAATCGCTTTGGTTAATGTGGCTTAAGTGGTAACTAGGCCTGGAGGCAGCCCAGTTTAACGAAAAATTGGTTCAAGTTAAAGTTTCAACGCTTTTAAGAGCATTGAAACGTATAAAAATTTTTAAGAAAAATTATATGAGTGAGCCTTGTGGCCCTAAGAAAAATTGCCCGTTCAGCGTGATTACGTGAGGTTTCAGGAGGAGGAGCAGGAGGAGGAGGAGGAGGAATATTATACACAGATTGATGAAGCAGAAATGTCCCCGTTTTGGATGGTGAGAGAGAACGATGCTTCCATCCGCGGGTGCAGCCTACGTATTGCTTAGGTATCGCTGCTGTCCGCTGGTGGAGAAGAGAAGTCTAGGGAAATCCAGACTTTGTTCATCTTGATGAGTGTAAGCCTGTCGGCACTGTCGGTTGACAGGCGGGTACGCTTATCTGTGATGATTCCCCCAGCTGCACTAAACACCCTCTCTGACAGGACGCTAGCCGCAGGACAAGCAAGCACCTCCAGGGCATACAGCGCGAGTTCAGGCCACGTGTCCAGCTTCGACACCCAGTAGTTGTAGGTGGCAGAGGCGTCAGGGAGGACGGTCGTGCGATCGGCTACGTACTCCCTCACCATCCTTTTACAGTGCTCCCGCCGACTCAGCCTTGACTGGGGAGCGGTGACACAGTCTTGCTGGGGAGCCATAAAGCTGTCCAGGGCCTTAAAGACTGTTGTATTGCCTGTGCTGTACATGCTGCTCGATCTCCGCACCTCCCCTGCTACCTGGCCCTCGGAAGTGCGCCTTCTGTCACTAGCACTGTCGGATGGGAATTTTACCATCAGCTTGTCCGCCATGGTCCTGAGGTATAGCAACACTCTCGAACTCCTTTCCTCTTCGGGAATGAGAGTGGAAAGGTTCTCCTTATACCGTGGGTCGAGCAGTGTGTACACCCAGTAATCCGTAGTGGCCAGAATGCGTGCAACGCGAGGGTCACGAGAAAGGCATCCTAACATGAAGTCAGCCATGTGTGCCAGGGTACCTGTACGCAACACATGGCTGTCTTCACTAGGAAGATCACTTTCAGGATCCTCCTCCTCCTCCTCCTCAGGCCATACATGCTGAAAGGATGACAGGCAAGCAGCATGGGTACCGTCAGCAGTGGGCCAAGCTGTCTCTTCCCCCTCCTCCTCATCCTCCTCATGCTCCTCCTCCTCCTCCTGAACGCGCTGAGATATAGACAGGAGGGTGCTCTGACTATCCAGCGACATACTGTCTTCCCCCGGCTCTGTTTCCGAGCGCAAAGCGTCTGCCTTTATGCTTTGCAGGGAACTTCTCAAGATGCATAGCAGAGGAATGGTGACGCTAATGATTGCAGCATCGCCGCTCACCACCTGGGTAGACTGCTCAAAGTTTCGAAGGACCTGGCAGATGTCTGCCAACCAGGCCCACTCTTCTGAAAATAATTGAGGAGGCTGACTCCCACTGCGCCGCCCATGTTGGAGTTGGTATTCCACTATAGCTCTACGCTGCTCATAGAGCCTGGCCAACATGTGGAGCGTAGAGTTCCACCGTGTGGGCACGTCGCACAGCAGTCGGTGCACTGGCAGATTAAACCGATGTTGCAGGGTGCGCAGGGTGGCAGCGTCCGTGTGGGACTTGCGGAAATGTGCGCAGAGCCGGCGCACCTTTACAAGCAGGTCTGACAAGCGTGGGTAGCTTTTCAGAAAGCGCTGAACCACCAAATTAAAGACGTGGGCCAGGCATGGCACGTGCGTGAGGCTGCCGAGCTGCAGAGCTGCCACCAGGTTACGGCCGTTGACACACACGACCACGCCCGGTTGGAGGCTCAGCGGCGCAAGCCAGCGGTCGGTCTGCTCTGTCAGACCCTGCAGCAGTTCGTGGGCCGTGTGCCTCTTATCTCCTAAGCTGAGTAGTTTTAGCACGGCCTGCTGACGCTTGCCCACCGCTGTGCTGCCACGACGCGCGACACCGACTGCTGGCGACGCGCTGCTGCTGCTGACACATCTTGATTGCGAGACAGAGGTTGCGTTGGAGGAGGAGGAGGAGGGTGGTTTAGTGGAGGAAGCATACACCGCCGCAGATACCACCACCGAGCTGGGGCCCGCAATTCTGGGGGTGGGTAGGACGTGAGCGGTCCCAGGCTCTGACTCTGTCCCAGCCTCCACTAGATTCACCCAATGTGCCGTCAGGGAGATATAGTGGCCCTGCCCGCCTGTGCTTGTCCACGTGTCCGTTGTTAAGTGGACCTTGGCAGTAACCTCGTTGGTGAGGGCGCGTACAATGTTGCGGGAGACGTGGTCGTGCAGGGCTGGGACGGCATATCGGGAAAAGTAGTGGCGACTGGGAACTGAGTAGCGTGGGGCCGCCGCCGCCATCATACTTTTGAAGGACTCCGTTTCCACAACCCTATACGGCAGCATCTCAAGGCTGATAAATTTGGCTATGTGGACGGTTAACGCTTGAGCGTGCGGGTGCATGGCGGCGTACTTGCGCTCAAACACTTGCGCTAGCGACGGCTGGACGGTGCGGTGCGAGACATTGCTGGATTGGGCCGAGGACAGCGGAGGTGAGGGTGTGGGTGCAGGCCAGGAGACGGTAGTGCCTGTGTCCTCAGAGCGGGGTTGGATCTCAGTGGCAGGTTGGGGCACAGGGGGAGAGGCAGCGGTGCAAACCGGAGGCGGTGAACGGCCTTCGTCCCACCTTGTGGGGTGCTTGGCCATCATATGTCTGCGCATGCTGGTGGTGGTGAGGCTGTTGGTGGTGGCTCTCCGGCTGATCTTGGTGCGACAAAGGTTGCACACCACTGTTCGTCGGTCGTCAGGCGTCTCTGTGAAAAACTGCCAGACCTTAGAGCACCTCGGCCTCTGCAGGGTGGCATGGCACGAGGGTGTGCTTTGGGAAACAGTTGGTGGATTATTTGGTCTGGCCCTGCCTCTACCCCTGGACACCGCACTGCCTCTTGCAACCTGCCCTGCTGCTGCCCGTGCCTCCCCCTCTGAAGACCTGTCCTGTGTAGGCGTTGCACACCAGGTGGGGTCAGTCACCTCATCGTCCTGCTGCTCTTCCTCCGAATCCTCTGTGCGCTCCTCCCTCGGACTTACTGCCCTTACTACTACCTCACTGCAAGACAATTGTGTCTCATCGTCATCGTCCTCCTCACCCACTGAAAGGTCTTGAGACAGTTGCCGGAAGTCCCCAGCCTCATTCCCCGGACCCCGGGAACTTTCGAATGGTTGGGCATCAGTCACGATAAACTCCTCTGGTGGGAGAGGAACCACTGCTGCCCAATCTGAGCAGGGGCCCGAGAACAGTTTCTGGGAGTCTGCCCGCTCCTGAGCATGTGTCATTGTAGTGGAGTGAGGAGGCTGGGAGGAAGGAGGAGTAGCAGCCAGAGGATTTGGATTTGCAGCACTGGACGGCGCAGAACTGTGGGTGGATGATAGCTAGCTCGAAGCACTTTCTGCCATCCACGACAGGACCTGCTCACACTGCTCATTTTCTAATAAAGGTCTCCCGCGTGGACCCATTAATTGGGCGATGAATGTGGGGACGCCAGAAACGTGCCTCTCTCCTAATCGCGCAGCAGTCGGCTGCGATACACCTTGATCAGGAGCTCGCCCTGTGCCCACACCCTCACTTGGGCCTACGCGTCCTCGGCCACGTCCACGTCCACGTCCTCTAGGCTTACCCCTACCCCTCAGCATGCTGTATTACCAGTGATTTCCCAGGCAGGAAATAAATTGGCGCAAGCCTGCAGGACAAATAGAATGTTTCCCTTTTTGGGAAACGGAGGGCCCACTGACTATATTCAATCAGATAAGATATGTGTTGCACAGAAATGCAGTTATATGAAGTGCAGCAGAGCGGAGACTTTTCACAGGCAGCAAATAAATTGGCGCAAGACTGCAGGACAAATACAATTTTTCCCTTTTTGGGAAACGGAGGGCCCACTGACTATATTCAATCAGATAAGATATGTGTTGCACAGAAATGCAGTTATATGAAGTGCAGCAGAGCGGAGACTTTTCACAGGCAGCAAATAAATTGGCGCAAGCCTGCAGGACAAATAGAATGTTTCCCTTTTTGGGGAACGGAGGGCCCACTGACTATATTCAATCAATAATATATGTGTTGCACAGAAATGCAGTTATATGAAGTGCAGCAGAGCGGTTACTTTTCACAGGCAGCAAATAAATTGGCGCAAGCCTGCAGGACAAATAGAATGTTTCCCTTTTTGGGAAACGGAGGGCCCACTGACTATATTCAATCAGATAAGATATGTGTTGCACAGAAATGCACTTATATGAAGTGCAGCAGAGCAGTTACTTTTCACAGGCAGCAAATAAATTGGCGCAAGCCTGCAGGACAAATAGAATGTTTCCCTTTTTGGGAAACGGAGGGCCCACTGACTATATTCAATCAGATAAGATATGTGTTGCACAGAAATGCAGTTATATGAAGTGCAGCAGAGCGGAGACTTTTCACAGGCAGCAAATAAATTGGCGCAAGCCTGCAGGACAAATAGAATGTTTCCCTTTTTGGGAAACGGAGGGCCCACTGACTATATTCAATCAGATAAGATATGTGTTGCACAGAAATGCAGTTATATGAAGTGCAGCAGAGCAGTTACTTTTCACAGGCAGCAAATAAATTGGCGCAAGCCTGCAGGACAAATAGAATGTTTCCCTTTTTGGGAAACGGAGGGCCCACTGACTATATTCAATCAGATAAGATGTGTTGCACAGAAATGCAGTTATATGAAGTGCAGCAGAGCGGAGACTTTTCACAGGCAGCAAATAAATTGGCGCAAGCCTGCAGGACAAATAGAATGTTTCCCTTTTTGGGAAACGGAGGGCCCACTGACTATATTCAATCAGATAAGATATGTGTTGCACAGAAATGCAGTTATATGAAGTGCAGCAGAGCAGTTACTTTTCACAGGCAGCAAATAAATTGGCGCAAGCCTGCAGGACAAATAGAATGTTTCCCTTTTTGGGAATTGGAGGGCCCACTGACTATATTCAATCAGATAAGATGTGTTGCACAGAAATGCAGTTATATGAAGTGCAGCAGAGCGGAGACTTTTCACAGGCAGCAAATAAATTGGCGCAAGCCTGCAGGGCAAATAGAATGTTTCCCTTTTTGGGAAACGGAGGGCCCACTGACTATATTCAATCAGATAAGATATGTGTTGCACAGAAATGCAGTTATATGAAGTGCAGCACAGCGGTTACTTTTCCCAGGCAGGAAATAAATTGGCGCAAGACTGCAGGACAAATACAATGTTTCTCTTTTTTGGAAACGGAGGGCCCATTGACTATATTCAATCAATAATATATGTCTTCTGGCCCTGCCTACACAATTCTCTCCCTGTAGTATTACTGCAAGGCGCAATGCTCTGCAGACAGCCGATTTTGAAAAGAAAAAAATATGCAACACTGCTAACAGCAGCCTGCACAGTACTGCACACGGATAGATGTGGCCCTAAGAAGGACCGTTGGGGTTCTTGAAGCCTACACTCACTCCTAACACTCTCCCTACCTAAGCACCACTTCTGTCCCTGTAGTATTACTGCAGGGCGCAATGCTCTGCAGACTGCCGATTTTGAACAAAAAAAAATTTGTGCAACACTGCTAACAGCACCCTCCACAGTACTTCACACGGATAGATGTGGCCCTGAGAAGGACCGTTGGGATTCTTGAAGCCTACACTCACTCCTAACACTCTCCCTACAGCAGCACCAGCAGCAGCACTTTCCCTCAGCTAACTCAGTCACAAGGCATCTGAGGCGAGCCGCGGGAGGGGCCGACTTTTATACTCGGGTGACATCTGATCGCCCCAGCCACTCACAGCAGGGGGGTGGTATAGGGCTTGAACGTCACAGGGGGAAGTTGTAATGCCTTCCCTGTCTTTCAATTGGCCAGAAAAGCGCGCTAACGTCTCAGAGAGGAAACTGAAAGTAACCGGAACACTGCGTGGTGCTCGTTAAGAGTAACGAGCATCCCGAACACCCTAATATTCACACGAATATCAAGCTCGGACGAGTACGTTCGCTCATCTCTACTCATCACTAAACATTTTACAGTAGTATTGGACAAAGAATGGTCTGGGTAACCTAGTAACATAGTATGTTAGGCTGAAAAAAAGACATATGTCCATCCAGTTCAGCCTATTTCCCCCTAATGTTGATCCAGAGGAAGAAAAAAAAAACAATGAGGTAGAAGCCAATTTTCCCCAATTAAGGGCGCCCACCCACTGGCGTTTTTTTACCTGCGTTTTGTGTTTTGCGTTTTTCCTGCACAGGCATAGAGATAACATGTGTTCCTGTCCACTGGCGTTTTTTTTGCGTTGCGTTGCGTTTTTTAACATAGGAACTGTCAGTTGCATATGTGTCCTTATTTTTCTCCTAATGCACCCATGAATGTCAATGGAAATTAACGGAAAAGCCGCGAAAACGCCGCAAAAAACCCAAAAACGCTGCGTTTTTTTCCCGCGGAAAACGCAAACGCCAGTGGGTGGGCGCCCTAAGGAAGAAAAAAATTCCTTCCCATCTCCAATCTGGCAATCAGAATAATTCTTGGATCACCGACCCTTCTGGAATATTTAGTGACTATATCCTGTAATATTGCAGTACTGAAAAAAGACATCCAGGCCCCCCTTAAACTCAGGTGGAAAGTTACATAGTCTCACTATTATGTTGGTGTAGAAACCTTCTTTCCTCTAGACACAGAGGGCCCCCTTGTTACAGTCACAGTCCTGGGTATAAACAGATCATGGGAGAGATCTCTGTATTGTCCTCTGATATAGTTATATATAGTTATTAGGTCGCTCCTCAGATGTTTTTTTTTAAACTAAATAACCCTAATTTTGATAACCTCTCTGGGTATTGTAGTCCGCCTATTCCATTTATTACTTTAGTTGCCCACCTTTGAATCCCCTCAAGCTATGATATGTCCTTCTCGAGTACTGGTGCCCAAAACTGTATACAATATCCCATGTGTGGTCTGACCATTGATTTGTAAAGAGAAAGAACAATGTTCTCGTCATGAGCCATTTGGCCATTCATTGAATTCAATGATATATGTATATGTGCAGATTAAATAGGTTGTCTCGGGAAGACAGCTACTGTCCATAAGTTCAATTAGGGTATATATTTATCATTGATGGGGGTCGCCCACTAAAGACTCCCCTCTATGAGCCAGAATGGAGATATACTCTGTGGCCCCCATCCTGGCAAACCAAAGCCACCATTGTATTACATGGATAGCTATTCATATGAATTGCTGCCATGTAATACTACCTACTAAAGCAGATCCTAGAAGGAAAACGTAACTCTTGATTCTTATCTTCTGCTGCATCTGCTATCAGGGTAGTGTTGGGAGGCCAAATACATAATAGATGATTGACTGGTTCTACCCACATATATCCCATGTGCATGACCACTGTTGCTATTGTTTAAGTAGCCAAAACAATAGTCAACACTCAACTTTGTAGCACTGTATGTTTGTTCATTTTCTAAATTTTTTCCTGTCTTAGGCCTCCTTACATGGAATTATAGTTTAAATAATCATTGAATCGTGCAAAAATTAACAATGATCATTCAGAGTAAACAGTTGAAGAATAAATGATAATGTATTCACTTACTGATCGTTGTTCATTTCATGCAGGCTTAAAAATCATTGTTCATCATTTGCCAGTCTTTTTATGTAAAAGGCAATCGTTCAGTTATTCGCAAATCATTCCCAGGTATTGTCAGACTCCTCGGACAAACCATTGATGGACGACCTATGATGAAAAAAATTATGACAATTATCTGCACGCATAAGAGGACATAGTTTGAAAGCAAACGACTTCGCTCATTCCAAGGATTAATTGTTCAGTGTAAAAGGACCCTTATTAGATTCCCTGTTCATGAAATCCTGCAGCCATAATTACTATATAGCTCTGTTTGGTACATGGCATCTAAAATAAACTCCAGGAAAGTTCTGTTATATTAGCCTCCAAACTTCTGGAATTTTTGCTTGAGGACTACTCGCCGCTGAGAGACCTCTGAAATCATGTTAAAAGATTTTTATGGGGTTAAAACATTCAAGGGAAAATATACTTGGAGGCATCTGGAGCTGGCATTGCTTCTCAAGCTGTGTGTCCAAGTGCTCGAAATATTACACAACACTCATGTGGACAAAAACCTGTGTGGTCAAAAATTGTTCGGTTCAAGCATAACTCAAAAACTGATCAGAGGAGAAATGATCTATTCATACTGCACTAATAGTAAACCAATAATATGGCAAGGCAGCAAATTCACAGTTTAGATACAGAGGCATTTATTATATTCCACTAGCTAATCTCTAGTATCTACATTATTTTTCTCACCGAATATCAGTATCTACTTTACTAATTCTGGCATGTTATGTCATCTCTATAACTACCGTACATTCTATCTACAATAACACTTGACCATGTATTAGGAGTTAACTTTTCACATCCCCTATATTATGGTTTTATTATTCTTGATAAGTGTTGAGCAAACTGATCCAGTAGAACCCTGTTTTGGGTAGAACTTTGTTAAAGGTTCAGTTCAGCACAAACCCAAACCAAACTTTTAGCAAAGTTCTATCCAAAACCGGGTTTTACTGGTTTAACTCAACACTAGACTATAACACTGCCTAAGAGCCATAAGTCCTGTATAATAGTCCCAGTGTTATACAGGGCATTTATGGCTCTTAGACAGTGTTGTACACCAGTTTTAGGGGTTGTGGTGAACTTCCTATTTAAACTAATTTGGACTAAACCAAACATTTTGCAAAAGTTCAGTGAACCTGCTGAACCAAACTTTTCAAAAGTTCGCTCATCACTCTTCTTGATTTCCAGCTCTCAAAAGTAGTGTCAATTACCTATTTTTTTTCTGGCAGGCGGGCCATACTCAGAAGACGCCATAGCCATTAAACCAATGCATGTTTGTCTACCCTGACCTCCTCATGCTAATTACAGTGGTGAAAGGAAGATGAACTAAAATCCAACATGCTCATTTTCTCCAACATTGGCCTTCATAGTGCAGCGAGCACTAGTTTTAGCGTGGTCACGATGGTGGCTACTCCGACTAAAATGGCTACTCGTGGTGTAGGAGGATTGCAACATATGCATAAACAGTCCGGATGATGTCAAATCATGACACCAGTACCTCTGAGAGAAACATTGTTAGATAATAAATAGTCCAAGCCGAATCAAATTGGCAAAACTGGAGATACACAGTTTTATTGTAGCTTGCAGGTCGTAGGAAATAGTATCCACGAAACAGTTCCTTCCAACAAAAGCATCCAAGAATATTTTATACAGTGATTTACTGACAGTCTTTGAGGCTCTGTCACTCTCTTGCTCAATTTACTTCTTCTTATCTTCTTTAAACAACTGAAGTGGCCAGTCTAAGTTATCTGATCTCTGCTCTGAGTGATTACTTGTAGAAGAAATGGTGTATTTTAGTGTCAGGGGGGCTGTATTGTTATCGACTCCAATTTGCGCAGAGGCGAGTTACACTCACTGTTGCAAAGCTTAGTTTAGTTCAGCTCTTATGAGGCCTGCCCTGGCTCCATTTCCCTCCCACAGGGTGGCACACGACTTCGTCCCTTCTCCGGGTACTGTTAGGTGACTCCTCCGTACTACGCCTCACTCCCGACATCTTATTTCAGTTCCCAACCTCCAGAGACTTCTTCCTAGTTCCGGCAGCTCCTCACTCTGCTGCCTCTCGCTACCTCCTCCAATGTCTAACTCCTTCACTTCCTGCTGTTTTCCCGCACTTCTCTACTTCTTGATGATTCACTTCCTCCTTCACCCCACTCATTTTTCCGGGCTTCACTCAACCACCCCCACTCCACTAATCAGAACTTTACAAGCATTCAGCCAAACAGAAAAGGCCGTTGCCAAGCAGCCTAGCTCTATCCCGGCATACAAGGGCTCATAGCGAGGATCACAGGACTGGTTAGCACTATTGACTACCCTATAGGACCCTCCGGGTCACTACAATAGGACAGTCAGGAGGCCCCTATACATGCAATACTATCAGAGGAACTACAGACATTAATCTAATATGTATAGGTAGGTTTAGAGTCTCAACAATACAGCAGGATCAAGCCCTAAATATGTACATTATCAGTGGGAGAGGCACATCAGAGGTCCTCTGTGCAAGAATAATGTATGGGCCGCTTGCTCTTCAATTGCTCACCATAGAGCACCCCTTTTATGTCTTTCTAACAATCCACAAGTAATTGTGAGTTATTTTCATAACTCAGTCCTTTACACACAACCTAATAGACAAGAGGAAGCTGCTATAAAGGTAGCAGTTGGCCCCCTACCTAGTAGGGGGCTGTACATCTGCACAGGTTGCATGGATGGCATGTTTCCTCTCTGCACATTATGTGAAAAATCAGGTATATCTGCTAGAATGCTGTATATGAAATCAGTAACTTGTCTATTTGGACCAAAGCAGATCTCCTTAGTTAGGAATGCGTAGAAATGTTCTGTATGTACATCAGGAGGGCATCACATTTTGGCAATGGCAACATGTTTAAAAGTGGTTTGGAAATACTTAGGAAATTCCTGTTATTGCTCACGATTGAATGCATTAAACATGCCACTGGTACTAGATCACTTTAGAAGAGTCTCCTGCTTTAATCTTTGTATTTTGTCATGGCTAAAATTCCTTTTTAATCCTTTGCAAATGTTCATTTGGAGAAACATTTGAGGATAGGATGAGTGGCACCAATCTGGGTTCAGACGCAGGTCTCAGCACAAGATAATTTACATAGTGAGTCATACAGGAGATGCGCATTCTTTGCTTATCCAAACCTTGCCCAGATAAATCAGATAAACATTTTTTTCTCATATGGTAAACTAGGACGCGTATAATGCAATATATATTTTTATGGCAACACCTACTCCATTAACTCACAGTAAAACTATATACCTTCATATGAATCCAAATGAGAAGAACGGTATAAAGTTACAAGTTGGGACAAGGGGTAGGCAGAGTAGGTGGCTGACTAGAGTGTCATTAGGGAAGAGGTAGACTTCATGAAAAGGATGAGAGACGGAGGGATATCCAAATCTGTGATTGTCCATTCAACAGTTGCATTCTGAAATGCATTGCCCGAGGATGGTGGAAGCATTCTTGAACACCTGCCATGGGTATCAAGACAGCTTGTTCCACTCCTGAGAAGGCAATGGGCTGGCACAAGAGTGGACACGTTTCTAGAAAAAAATGCACCTTTATTTTCTAATCTCAACCTCTCTTGAATGATATATACCCTATAAAATCCTAAATGGAGTACTTTCTACCAATATAGAACTTTTTTGACCACTTTAGTGCATGCTGCTACATGTACCTAACTGGTGGTCACACAGATAGAAAGTTATCTGGTTGTTGGGCTACAAAAAAGAATACAACTTATTTTGGCACATTATTTTAAGGGGTTATTCCCTATCCACAGAATAGGAGATAACTTACAGATCAGCAGAGTGTTTGACCACTGGTACCCCTACCGATCCCAAGAACAGGGTCCCGGCACATCCTGAAGACAGTGCAGGGAGGATCATACATGTGCATTGCTGCTCCATTTATTTAAATAGGACCACCAGAGATGGTATAAAGTTGCTTTTACATGGGATGATCTGTCGGGCAACAGATGCCCAACAGGTGGTCCCAACAATAATCATTCCTATGCTTTTACACAGAAATGAGAATCACTCAGTGAATGGCGGTGGAGCGGACTGTGGATTGTTCCGGCCCGCCCACCTCCATTGACAGTAAGCAGGCAGGCAGGCAGTTCATAAGTCAATGACTGCCTGTTAACATAAAACAATACGTCATTCAGTTGTCTGCATGCAGAAACTGAAAAATGAATGAGAAGTGAATGACTTCTCGTTCCTTGTTCAGTCAGTGCATGCATTTACATTGAACAATTATCATTCAGGCCCCCTTCACATGCGAGTAATGTAATTGCATCATGTCTTCTCGCGAGCGTTCGTGTGCAGGTAGGTATCCTTTTCTGCACTGCCGGAACACATTCACACCATATTTGAACACATGGGGCATTCTAATAAGTAGGCGAGCCAGAATAATTAGTCACTGGTGTTAGTAATAAACACTGTAAAAAAGTGCAGTTACAAGCACAATTTCATGCACAAAGGCGCACATATGCACACTCCCATAGACTCCTATGGAGCCTTGGGTTTGCAAATGCCGTCAAAAATAGAGCATGTCGTATTTTCTCCGACATTGGCCATTGAAAAGACCCTTAAAACCAGTGCCAATATTGTTGATCGATACTCATCAATGGACTCAAAATGAACCATGTAAAAGACCATTGGCCCTTTTTCATGCGAGCGTTTTCTTGCAGCCATTAGCCGTGAGAAAACGTAGATGAAAAATCGCGACCATGTAAAGCTTTTGATTCCAATGCATTCGTTTACATGGGCGATTTTTAGCCATGAGAAAAAAATCGTGCTCTTAAAATTGTTGGGGATTTTCAGCTGCAATATTTCCTTGCAGCATTAAAATATACATCATGACCTATCTTCTGACGACAATCGCGAGGAGCTCCTATGGGAGCTGAAAAAAATGGAGGGGGATGGAGCTTAGCTGCGCCTGTCGCTCGTTGAAGAAGACAGCTGGCTCTATTTAGTTATTTAAGCTAAATAGAACCATTCTGCCAACCGCGGCTGCAGCATCCTTTTCACGCAATGTGGCCATGTGAATGGACAGGAAAACGCTTATTCCTTTTGGAATTAGATTGCGTCAATGCAGCGCTGCCATGATTTTTTAATGCGATGCGACCTGCATGAAAACGCATCGCTGGTGTGAAAGAGCCTTAGTCTATATTATATTAGACACCTTTTTGTCCATAAGCTCTAGAGATGAGCGAGCACCAAAATGCTCGGGTGCTCGTTACTCGGGATGAAATTATCGCGATGCTCGAGGGTTCGTTTCGAGTAACGAACCCCATTGAAGTCAATGGGCGACCCAAGCATTTTTGTATATCGCCGATGCTCGCTAAGGTTTTCATTTGTGAAAATCTGGGCAATTCAAGAAAGTGATGGGAACGATACAGCAACGGATAGGGCAGGCGAGGGGCTACATGTTGGGCTGCATCTCAAGTTCACAGGTCCCACTATTAAGCCACAATAGCGGCAAGAGTGCCCCCCCCCCCCCCCCGCACTGTCAGCGTAAAGATCGTTCTCCTCTGCCATAGCTGTAACAGCTGTGGCAGAGAAGAACGATGTTAGCCCATTGAATTCAATGGAGCCAGCAATACAGCAGGTTCCACTGAAAGCAATGGGCTGCCGGCGATCGCAGGATGAATTGTTGGGAATGGGTTAAATATATAAGCCCTTCCCTGCAATTCATCCAGAAATGTGTTACAATAAAAATATTTACCGGCGTATAAGGCGACGGGGCGTATAAGACGACCCCCCAACTGTCACCTTATACGCCGGCAATACAGTGGAGCAAAGAATAAAAATCATTACTCACTTCCACGGGCGTTCTGCGGTGCTGCTGCAGGCTGTCGCTCCCTCCTGGTCCACGGCAGAACATTGCTTTCTGGACGCAGGGCTTGAAATCCCCGCCTCCAGAAACACAGCCAATCACATCCATTCAATGACATCATTGTCATTAGCTGTGATTGGCTGAAGGCACGTGTGTTTCTGGAGGCGGGGATTTAAAGCCCTTCGTAGAGAAATCAATGCTCTGCCGGGAACCAGGAGGGAGCGACAGCCTGCAGCAGCGCCGCAGAACGTCAGAAGAAGTAAGTAATGATTTTTATTCTTTGCTCCACTGTATTGCCGGCGTATAAGGTGACAGTTGGGGGGTCGTCTTATACGCCCCGTCGCCTTATACGCCGGTATATATTTTTATTGTAACACATTTCTGGATGAATTGCAGGGAAGGGCTTATATATTTAACCCCTTCCCAACAATTCATCCTGCGATCGCCGGCAGCCCATTGCTTTCAGTGGAACCTGCTGTATTGCTGGTTCCATTGAATTCAATGGGCAAACATCATTCTTCTCTGCCACAGCTGTTACAGCTGTGGCAGAGAAGAAGGATTTGTCTTCTATATGTTCTCAATGGGGTCGGCGCTGCTGCCGCCGGCCCCATTGAGCGCATATAGAGAAGATTTATGGCCTTAAGAAGGACCGTTGGGGTTCTTGAAGCCTAAAATACTCCTAACACTCTCCCTATAGCAGCTCCACCAAGATACCACTTTCCCTGAACTAATGTCAGAATGCATCTGTGGCGAGCCGCGGGAGGGGCAGATTTTAATACTCGGGTGACACCTAATCTCGCCAGCCACTCACTGCAGGGGGGTGGTATAGGGCTTGAACGTCGCAGGGGGAAGTTGTAATGCCTTCCCTGTCTTTCTATTGGCCAGAAAAGCGCGCAAATTTCTCAGGGAAGAAAATGAAAGTAACCCGAACACTGCGTGGTACTCGTTACGAGTAACGAGCATCTCGAACACCTTAATACTCGAACGAGTATCAAGCTCGGACGAGTATGCTCGCTCATCTCTAATAAGCTCCCATTTTTGAATCTGCCAAAAATCATATGATGTACTGTCAAAACCAATTTTTCCCAAACTCTAGTCCTCATGACCCCCAACAAGCCAGGTTTTTAGGATATCCTGTAGCATTGATAATAATTACATCACCTGTGAAATACCATAGAAATCTTGAAAACCTGACTTGCTGGGGGGGGGGGGGGGAGCTGTGAAGATTGAAGTTTAGGAAACACTAGTCTAAACAGAAATAAAGGCAAGAAGGGTGTATTTCCAATATGGCTGCCTCCAGGAAAGTTTATAGCAGTCAATAATAAATAGCTACAACATTAAAAGATCATACACATCATTTCTCTTCCACAAACTTGCATAATGTTAATGAAACTAAAATTAAATCCAATAAGCAATTCCCTGTAAGCTTTGTGTGGCGTTAGGCTTTGCGTAATTTATATGGAATACTAATATTCCAATTTCTCTTTAAATTTTTATATGCAGCTAACCATATGTAGCAAAGAATGATTTTCATTTTAATGTGTAGAACACTAGCAAAACGGAACAATCATTCTGTTTCACGCTTCCCAGGATCGTTCAGAGTCCCAAGGTCCGGAGGCTCCTCTTTATGATCCAGATGTGCAGGGAACACTAGCATGTACGTCTGAATTATTCAGGCCCCTCGGTTAGGCCAAGCCCTGGAAAGTCGTAGAAGAAAACCTGAGTGCTGAATTCGGAAGCCAAAAAAACCCACCAAACATCACGAAAAGTTTTCACCCTTAACGAAAGTTTATAGGGATGCATAGCAGGGCTGATTGTCCTTTGTCATGGTCTGCAGTCAAACATAATGGGCCACTGCCAGGATTACACTCACTTTTCTTCCCCCCTAACCCCAACCACACTGGAGGTTTACACTGAAAAAAAAAAGAAAATAGGGCATATAAACCAGTTACTGAGAACTCAGGTTTATCTACCAGTGAGAATTTGTTTTTTCACGTTGACAAAGGCCTTCTGTGTTTATATGCCACTGCCCGAAACCCTGCTCTGCTGCTCTCACGTTCACCCTTTACTACCTTCTCCTTTGTACTCGAAAATTGCATTACACAATGTGTCTTTAATTGATGATTTCAAAAAGCTTCTCATGCTGTTTTAATGACGGTGCTGGCGTCCATAATTAAGCACTGGCACATAAAATATTATGAAACTCAAAAATTATAGGTGTGAGGGAGCGCACAGACTCATAATAGGGCAGCAAAGAAATGCTAATAAATGGCCATTGATCTCATTTGTGAATGGGAGAAACATTTATGGTAAAGGTTAATTCAGCAGAGTGCAGACGCAGCGTAAATGGCGGTTGCGACTTAGAATTTCGGCTGCAGGGTCTCTTTTTTTATAAGCCCTTTGGAGCCGTGTTGTGTTTGAATAGACTATTGTGTACAAATTATATCTCTATTTGAGCAGCGTCTAGATTAAGAGAAAAGAGGTTTCCTTTCCTCCTTAAGAACATGGTAGAAGTAATGTATGCGCTTTTTATGTGGAAGGGGAACGCTTGATATTATTTAATATGACGAGATCTGTTTGCTTTTATTTACTATATAGTCAAATGTTGTTTACTGGTGCATGGTTGCGGCTATTCTCAGATGTAGGCAAAATTACTCTGAGACGGTGATATATTGCCATTGGTTTTAGAGTGCTTTTGTTAACATTTTAGAGAATTATGGATTTGTATCCCATTTTTTTTTTGCCACTGAACAACTGCCGCCCATACATTGAAAAGGTTTTGTTCACATATTTTTTTATGTATATTGTTTTTATACTTACGCAGCATGTTCCAACAGAACTATATATGTACCATTTTTAGTCCATAGAAGTCAATAGATTGGATTTAAAAACACATGTCCTGGTTTTGCATAATTCACATGCGCTTACATGCTTAGTTATCTCAGATCTGTATTTCTGCAATATTACAAAAGCAGCAAAAAATGTATCCTTTAACAAAAAAAATGGAACAGATATTTTTGAAAAACAGACAACCTTTAGTAAAATGCAGAACAAAAACTACTTGAATTGTCAGAAGAAAAAGTTCTGTATTGTGCCTTCATAGTAACATAGTATACATAGTGACATAGCATGCAAGACTGACAAAAGACAAATGTCCATTCAGTTCAGCCTGTTTCCACCCCCCTGTTTATCCAGAAGAAGGCAAAAAAAACAATGACGCAGAAGCTAATTTACCCCATTTTGAGGAAAAAAAATCCTTTCTGACTCCATAATGGCAGTTAGAATAATTCCTGGATCAACATTTGAAAGTTCCTACCTGACTCCAAGATGAACAACCACGCTCATTATTTACTTTCTATATCTTGTAATATCATAGTGCTCCAAAAAGACTTCTAGTCCCCTCTTAAACTCTTCTATCGAGTTCACCATGTGTGGGAAAGCTAGGGCAGCGCCAATCTTCCCGCAATTGTTCTCAAACTCCTGTACGATGGCACAGAGTTTGAACCTTGTTCATGCACAACTATGCTCTGTGCCGTCTGAAATTGCCCTTATAATAATGCACTAGATTGACCTGTAGTCCTATGTGAGGCCTCACTCACACTCTAGTGTTTCATCAGTATTTTTAATCTATTTTGTAAAGGTGTTGTGTAGTGATGAGCGAGCATACTCGCTAAGGGCAATTGCTCGAGCGAACATTGCCCTTAGCGAGTACCTGCCCGCTCAAGAAAAAAGGTTCAGCTGCCGGCAGCGGGCAGGGAGCGGCGGGGGAGAGCGGGGAGGAACGGGGGGGGGGAGATCGCTCTCTCCCTCTCTCCCCCCGCTACCCCCTGCTGACTGCCGCAACCCACCTGTCACCCGCGCCGGCACCTGAACCTTTTCTCTCGAGCGGACAAGTACTCGCTAAGGGCAATGTTCGCTCGAGCAATCGCCCTTAGCGAGTATGCTCGCTCATCTCTAGTGTTGTGTCAAGATATAAGTTGATCCCTGCAGGAATGAGCAGAGGTTGTATATGTGCTTTACCATTCCATTTACCGGTATTTCAATTGGAGCACCAGAAATTGCTGAGAAAAAGCACTTAGCAGTCTTCCATTCACCCAAAATAATGGATGGAATGGCAGAGCATATGAGGATCTTCAAGACTTCAGGATATCCTGTTCTTGGGATAGGTGGGGTTCCCAACAGTTTGAACTCCCACTGATCATAAAGTTATGCCCAATTTTATATCTTGGCACAACCCCTTTAGGTCAATATTACAATAAATTAAAGGTAACGTGACATTGGTTTCATGCTGCCCAGACCACGGGCAGCATGAACCCTGGACAAATCTGCACTGTGCTCCCATGTAAGTGTTATTGGGAAACTCTACAGCATTTCAGAATAAACACACTTTGAAGTTTGTCTGTTTGACTCAGGAATGGAGCTCTTGAGTCACACAGTATGTAGACTGACAGAGCTTTCAGGCGACTTGTGGGTGGGGAGATCCCAGCATGGTCCGCCTCTGTGACTCAAGAGCTCCATTCCTGAGTCAAACAGACAAACTTCAAAGTGTGTTTATTCTGGAATGCTGTAGAGTGCTGTAGACATCCGCACCTGTCAAAAAAAGAACATATGGGTGGCAATAGAGCTGGTCATGCGGATTTTCATCCGCACGCGGTGCGGGCATTTTGCCGCACAGAAATATGCATGGATTGCTGCCTGTGTGACTGAGCCCTTAAGCAAAAAAAAAAAATGTGCACGCAAATATGCCCACGTGAATAAGCCCTGACTCACGGCATATTATCATCAACATTGTAAGGGCTCCTTCAGAGGAGAGTATTTTAGGGCATTGTTGCGCGCACAAAACGCGGAGAATAGAACTCACTGGTTTTAATGGGTTCATTCTGATGTATTTTTCTAATGCATGGTTCTGTTCCATGTTCTGCGCATTTGTGCACCGAAGAGGCTTATAGAGTTCTATCAGCGCACATATGTGAGCGTGAACACAGGCACCTCGTTTGGCTTTATACCCATTTAAATCAGGGGGGTGATTCCAACGACCATGTGAACTAGTATTACTTGCGCAATTAGACAAGTACACTCGTTTTCTGTGCAAAAAAGCTGCATAGGAGCGAGCGTATTTTGTTATACGCCTGTGTGAATCCACTCTAAAAGTGCTGTTTTGAACCACAAAATAGAAGGAGATTATATCCATATGGGTATATAATATGCCAGCACATTATTATTTAAAAAAAATCTAAATTATAAAAAAAAACATTAAAAAGGTGAAAAACATATAAGAACTTTTTTTTAACAATAAATAAACTTATATATAAATAATCACAGGACATAAAATTGCATACACATATTTGGTATCCGCACAACTGTAACAATCTATTCAGTAGATATATAACATCCCTTATGACAATTGGTGAAGAGCATAAAGAAGAAAATGCTAAAAACAATAGTGCAGTTGCCTTCTGCGCTTTTTGAAAAATAAAAATTAATATAAATTAAGTATTATATCACCTATATAATATACAACTCATCACAGAGGGGGAAAAAGGCCTTGTACAGGTATGTCGACCAAGATATTAAGACGTTTTGACTGCCAGAATGCAAAAAGATAAAAACAAAGAAATCTTGTTCTCAAGACTTATACCAGCCTGTCATCAAGGGGTTAAATATCTATCCAGTTGCCTCTGGGGTTTCATGTTTGTGCTCTTTAAAGTCATGTTATACATTCATTTGCCATATTTGAGTCTGGCAGGGTATTGTAAGGAGAGCACCTTGAAGGTGTGTGAGGAGTCTTATAAGACCATCCATGTTCCTTTGGGAATGGAAAGATGGAACAATACCTCTGCAGCGCCACCTAGCCAAGCCAGAAACCTGCTGCACACTGATGAGGGGCAATCACCACAAAACAGCTGTCTGTGTATGGTTATTCTGGCTTTGGCTCATTGTTATAAGGCTTGTCGAAAACGTTTGATATTGACTTGCAGGAATGCTGCCTTCCAATAGGTGACACTGCAGAGGCATTGTTCCATCTTTGCTATATGCAAAATGGTCCTACCATTCACAGCAGAACTCCATCCGGGAAAACACATCCTGAAGGCCTTTGCATAGACTGACCATTCCAATAAAATGTATGGGTGATATCACCGGCACATATATGTGCAAAACGTGTTTTTCCATATGATCTCAAATTATGCAAATCAACAGGAACTGAGCTGTGGAGATTACAGGCACTCAGCAACGAGGTGATGGGGTTCCACAACTCCACTACTTGGGTGTCCCCAATAAAGGTTATTGAGTTTCGTGTTTCCTTTCCAAATCATCATTCTACTCTACTCAGTTGAAATTGATTTAGTTACTGGCAGCAGGAATGTATGGTTTGAATTTGCACATTTTTGTTACATAATCATCCCAGCTCATATTCCTTTACACAGTTTATTAAGTCAAATGTGATCATGGATTCCTTTCTTTATTTCTAGCTGAGAAATGCAATGGTAAATAGAAAAACAGGCAAATTTTCCATGGAAGTAAAGAAGACCGTGGACAAAGGGGTAACGTTTCTATGCACATTTGGGGGCTCATGTACATATATGGGGCTGCAGGCATAGAGTTGTGTGTATATAGGGGTTTTCCATCATTTTCCTAACTATTACACTTGGGCAATAGTTATCTATTTGTAGACTTGACATACAATGGTGTAGTCTTGGGTGTCATGTATAAAACATGCTGTATTTACTAAGCAAGAGAACTTTGTCTACTAACATGTCTAAGTGGTCATGAAGCATACAACGTTTTTGTAAAGCAATGAAGGAGTTGTACCCGAATTTCAAGTTATCCTCTATCTACAGGAGAGGGGATAACTTGCTGATCAGTGGGGGCCTTACTGCCGAGAACCTCACCGATCTCAAGAACGGGAATCTCATGTCCCCTGTTCTCCTCACTGCAGGGTTACTGCACTCCCTGAAGTGAGGATGAGACTGAATAAAGCACTAGTCATACAATAGGCCTGCCAAGATACCTGAATGGCATCCACTTGGGTATTTCCGTCAGCCCCATTGAAATAAATGGAGCGTTGGCTGCACATGCACAGCCAAAGCTCCATTCAGAGTGACTTCACTGCAAGAGGAGAAGCAACCCCCGCAGTGACAGAAGAGTGGGACATGGGAGTCCTGTTCACAAAAGCAGTGGATAGAGGATAACTTGAAATTCTAATACAACCCCTTCAAGTGCTCTACAGCAGCAGAACTGGCATTGTAGTTGTTCCACATTATCCATTATATACCATATAAGTAAACTGAAACATCTAAGAGAAGACCATCCAGCATTGCAGGGACTTATGATCTTCTAGAACACAGTTTCTCAACTCCAGACTTCAAGTACCCCCAACACACTAGCGTAACTATAGGGGGTGAAAGTGATGCGGTTGCACCTGGGCCCAGGAGCCTTAGGGGGCCCATAAGGCCTCTCTTCTCCATATAGGGATCCCAGTACTATGAATTATATGCATTATAGTTGGGGGTCCTGTTACAGGTTTTGCATTGGGGCCCAGGAGCTTCAAGTTACGCCTTTGCTCCAACGGGTCATGATTTGAGAATTTCCTACAGAAAGAACATCAAGGCACTGACAAGAATTATATCATTTGTGCAATCATTAGAAAATTCTGAAATCATGACCTGTGGAGGGAACTTGAGGACTGGAGTTGAGAAACAGAATTCCCGAGGTGTGATGTAAAGAAGGGGATGATCATGACAGGATATAAGTGAAATTAAAAATGTATGACAGAAAAATCTGATTTTGAGGAGTGGTCTTCTTAAATGCGTGGTGTTTTGGAGATGTCACACTAGGCTTTTTTTGCGTAATAATTATCTGAAAATTAAAGGGGTTTTCCAGGAAAATACATTTGAAGACCTGCCCTCAAGATAGGTCAACAATAGTTGATCGGCTGGACTTTGCTGCTTGGAACCCTGCCCACTGTCAGCATCGCTACATACAGGGGATACGGTCAGAAGCTGCTGGTCAGATTCCTGTTTATCATCTGGTACTTGTAACTACAGGTGCAGTTCTCATTGATTTTAATTCTGAGGATGTCATCAGTAGTATTTCACTACTTCACTGGAAAAACCCTTTAATTCTTCTTTCCCACTTACTTGATGGCTTTGCAGGTTAGAGCTCATTCTCATCAGCATCAGAGGGTCTGCTAAAAAACATGTAGCGCTATTTTGCCTTGTCAAATCTGACAAAATGCTGAACAGATGGCTGCAAATGGAACCAACTCCATTGTAGTCAATGGGTCAGTTCGGCGCTGTTTGCTTCCGTTATATGACGGTTCAGTTTGGCAAATGGTTGATATTTTCCTGCTCTTTGTACAGAGCAGGAAAATGGAAGCCCCTAGAGGTGATGTGAACCAGCTCTTATTATTTACCTATATTGCTATACATTCCATCACATTCCTAAAATAATGATTATTGACATCTGTATGATCATATTGGACTGTGCATGGAGTAGCAGGGTGCATACAAACTTCTCCTCATGGTAGTCGTGAAGTAAGGAGCAATAGGCCGCTTAGGACCCCTGTTTTAGTGATCATGTGGGTTCCAGTAGTGGGGTTCCTAGCTATCAGACACTTATCACCTGTCCTGTGAATAAGTGATAAATGTCCGTTTTTGGACAACTCCTTTAATTCCTTTAAATGTCTACAGTTTTACTTACATATGTGTAACATCTCTACAAGGCTGGTTTCAGATGAATGTATTACGGGCACATTTCTGCATCAGTAATACGGGCACGTATCCCAGCCTGACCACGGGGGTTTATTGACCTGACCTTTGAGGATTATAGGTTTCAATGATGTTCCAATTTCAGGTTGGTAAAACTCAAGGTTGGGCCGGAACACAAGCCTGTATTACTGACGCAGAAATACGCCCGTAATAGGCTCATCTGAAACTGACCTAAATGTGTTAAAGGGAACCTGTCATTGTCTTTGAGCCCCATAAACTACATTATGGGGTTCAAAATAAGGAAAACAAATTATAAAAAAACAGCGCTCTAGGTGGGTGACTGTGTAATAGGAGAAAAGCAGGAAAGACACTTAGTGGTTCAAGTGGGCAACTCCAGTTTATTCTACGACACAAGATAGGGTAGTACAGGAAAATGCAACGTGTTTCAGAGGGACACAGCACAGGAATGAGTATGAAACACCGCTCCCTAGACTCCATGTGCCCTCCGCTTTAAGCACCATAATTTATTTTAGGGGTCAAAAGTTATGACAAGTTTCCTTTAAATGACTCTAGGTAAAAAATTAATGGCAGGCCAATATATAATGTATCCTGCACTGTATTTTACATATATGAGGTAATAACATTTTTCTGTCTCTGTTCCTTGTTCCTTTTCATTGAAGAAACGAGTATTGGTGATGACGAACGACTACTACTACACGGATATCAAGGGAACGCCATTTAGGTATATACACCTGAGATATATGTTGGTTTTGTTTATTTTGAAGGACTAAATAATTAGTTTTATGCAAATAGAGTTTCATCACCATCTAAGGAAATGTTATATGGTGGTCCAATGAAATATGTTTCATTTCCATGCTATCTTCAAAATGTCAGTTTATAGAAAGTGAATGGGATTATTCTTGTTTAGATCCTGAAAACTGGTTCAGACCTTGTTATAAGAGTCTGCTACAGTTGTAAGCTGTCAGCTAAACAGGCTGGACCCTACACTGATACATTGTAGCAAACTAACTAGTATGGAGAGAGATACTATGTATGCTGATGACCAACTTTACTCACGAAGGATAGTCTAAATTGGATACAATTGTAAGAAATAACATTACAATAGTCACATCTGTACACCTTGTATCTTATTTTCTAATCAAGGGAGGTCAACTTTAAGAGTACATACCCACAGGACGGAAATGCTGTGGAATCTGCAGCTGATTTCAGAAGATACGGCGCACCACTTCATCTCCTAAGTCTTTGCGCTGTACATGCATCCCAGCACCTGGTGGTCTGTAGTGAGCATTGCGCTACTGGTCTGGTGATGCAGAAGTGTCATCTCTCCTGAAGGTACAGGAGCGATGATCATTGGGAAGACTGTTGAGTGCTTAAAGGGTTTTTTCAGGCAACACCAGCTCTCGGTAGCTGGCTACACCAGGGTCGGAGTGAAAGCCGCTGCTCCAACCCCTGTGTAGTGTCTTGCACTCGTAATTGCATGCTGGGGTCCCAGTGAGAGCCGCACCTGCAATTACGAGCACCGGCCACTACACAGGAGTCCGAGCTGTGGCTCCTGCTCCAACCCCGGTGTAACCAAGCACTGACAAGTGGAGCTGCCTGGAAAATTCCTTTAACAACTTAACAGTTGTCCCATATAAAAGGATCCCAAACTTTTCAGTATTTACATACAACTAGACAACCCCTTAGATTAGTTTCACAGGGCAGCCTCACTGAAGGATCTTCTATTGAGGCTTAGACTGCAGTTTCTATATACAGTGATAGGTAGAAGCTAAATAAATGCTGCCAAATTTGTAATTAAACTCCATTACGAAAATGAGTGTCAGCCCAAAATACATGTATTTAGGTGAAAACAAATTGCCCCCAAAGGTGTCCATAGCATTTGAACTAGGGCTGCATTCCCTGAATTAATCAAGGACTGGATTGGACTAATGCATGAAACCAAACATACAAATTGTAACGTATTTTTGTCTTTTCAGCTTAGGAGTTGTTCTTTCGAGAGGACATGGCAAATATTTCTTCAGAGGAAATGTCACTGTAGAAGAAGGTGAGGCCAAATCTATTGAAATGGCTTTGTAGCTAGGGAAGTGGCCTGTTTAATACCAACTTTTTATATATTCTACGATGACCTATGACATATTCTAGTCAAAAAAACTCGGAGGAAAATAAAGATAAAATCTAGAGACTTCACGGGGCAAAATCTGTCTACTGTGCACTGTAGGCTAAAGACCTGTACCATAAGCCATGGGCACAATACTGATAGGTATGAAAGTGGCAAGACCTTCTCGTCACTATGAGGGTCCTCTAGTCTCTATAATAGTATAGCACATTTGAGGGTAAAAATGTACAAAGGCGCATTCACACGGGAACTCACGCCTGAAAATCACCCATGTGAATGCACCCTAGCAGTGGGCGAGTTCCGTCCAAATGGGATATATAAAATAAAAGTTGAGTATATACAACTTTCAGCTAGAATAGTGCTCTAACCTGTCCCGCTGTACAGGTGTGTCTTAGTAGTCTTCATCGTCATCCCCCTATACTTGCCATCCTTGATATCCAGTTCCTGACCCTCCTTCTAGTGCTTTTTAGGACAAATTTGTTCTATGCAACTTCCATATTCCTCATGCCACTGTTTTTTGTTTCGATGATGTATTTGATGCCTCTGCACCTTTTTACCTTGGTCATGTTAACTTATGTGATAACTATTATTGATACTTTTACGGTTTGCTTTTGCATTGTTCCAGGTTTACATGACTTAGATCATCACGATGTTTCCTTAGCCGATGAGTGGTAAGTAGAGTAGCCAGCATTAAACCAATGAGAAGCTGTGTCTTTACACACAAAATACTGATAGATAACTGACTACTTCTTATTTGTAGGACCTACTGCAATACTGATCTGCACCCAGAACATCGACACCTCACTCAGTTAAACGCTATTAAAAAATACCTCAGAGGAAAAGAGCCATTACTGGAATGTAAGTACTAATATAATTGTATTTTTTTTAAATTAGCAATACTCTTTGAATTGATTTAATTCCCTAAGTTTGTTCGGATGCTTTCTGTCTAAGTTGTTTAATGTGTCCATACTTAAGATTAAGATAATTATGCCCTTACCACTAAGGGTTTGTTCACACAGGGTGGATTTGCTGTGTGCAGACATCACCATTACAGCCCTTACAGCACCATTTCCATAAAGGACTTCAACTTGTATTGTTTGCTTACTTTCACAATATACTTCAATATTTTTGCATTGCAATATATTAAATAGTTGATGGCATCTTATTAAGCCCTGGCAGAGGCAGGGCTTAATAGGCTGCTGTCCATCATGGTCCTGGAAGGCTTTACAAGATACTAAGCTGCCACAGTAACTGAATGGCTCTCCACAATCTTGTCTCAAGAGGACCCTTCCATGCAGCGGTTAACATTGACCGCAGCATTTAAAGGATTAACAACTGGGATTGGCGTTATCCCTGATCCCCATCACTGTGAACGGGTTTCAGGTATGCTTGGCAGTTGGCAGCCACCATGAAGCATGTTCAGAGCCCGCTCCATACTTACAGCTGAAACATCCAATGTTTACTAATGTTAGACTGTTTAAGAAAAAAAAACTTTTTTTTTAACGTATCTGGTATTGCAATTTATTACCAGTGAATGGAGATAAGATAATATCAGGCATAGCTAATGGACAGATGTGACATTGTTTAAGATTATATTGACTAAATAATTATATGTAAAGACCACCTTAAGATGGCCATACTCTTCAGATGTTCAACTGAACGTTCTTCCAACAGTTATTCCTTCCAACCCCCTGACCGGCTGACATTAATCTACTGTGTGTATCTTAAGAATGAATGTAAGACCAATAATCATTGCTTCTTATGGGACAAAATGATCTTTTTTTGGCTGAATGACATCTCAGTCCCATCAACAATGAGTAGATCAGAAGTGATTGTTAATCTAACCTTGTTCCTCTCTCTCACGTTTAGAGGTAAATGGTTTCTACTTCCTTACTATGGTCTTTCTGATGTAGGTGACAAGGAACTTATACAAGAGGTCTTGTTTGATGCAGTAGTCAGTGCTCCATTGGAAGCTTACTGGACCAGCCTGGCGCTAAACAAATCAGAGTGAGTACATGTATGGCACAATGTAACTTTGTTGTGAATAATGACAGTATTAAACATCAATGTAAAGTCATTGCAATCCAAGACATGAGGCAGTGACTACTCTACAGGTTTTCCTGGGCATTTGGTCCACATTCTAAAGAATGGATTATAGTTGTTATAAAAGAATGCATAGTTGTACTGTTTTCTCTCACCTCTGGTTCGGGCATTCTTAGACTGTTGGTCCTGTTAAATCTATACTGACACAACAAAATCAGCACGTAGGTCGTTAAGATGTAAGTCTGAGACTGAGCATCTATAATAATTTTTTTCTTAATTACTACAGAATTATTCAAATTAGCTCTCCTTCAAAAGAAAGAACACTCATAACCGGTCAAACCATAATCTCCTCCAAAAGGAAGAGCCTGACAGCTTTGGTCTCCGTTTCTGTAATGATAGCCAATATCTCCGTATAGGGTTCTGTCTAAATGCCATTTTTAACATTTCAGATGGAAACCATAGACAGGTTCACTGAACCTAGCCTTAGATAGTTTTCCTACTTTTAAAGGCAAACTGATTTGCATACTTTTTTTCCCATGGTGCATTTCCTGAAAATCAATCTTCATACACCAGTTGTGTCTTTGCAATGAGAAACGGTATGCTCCTGCATTACTTCAGAATTAGAAGTAATTATATTTAAAATTGCTTTTAGGGTAACTTCACACAAGCGTATTTTTGTGCATACATAGGTGTGTACATAGGTGTGTACCCCTGTGCGTGCAAAAACACACGTGTATGAAGGTCCGTCTATTGCTTTCAATGGAGCTGCGGCTGCTGCCGGCGGCTTCATTGAAGAAAATGGTCTGCCGGCACCCCTGAATTGTTTTTCAGGGAAGAGCTTTAAATATAAGCTCTTCCCTGAAAAACAAGGAAATGTGGTGTTGAAAATAAAAATAAAATCATACTCTTCCTTCAGCTGCTGGGGCTAAGCCGCATCCTCTCTGCACTGTCCCTGGCTCTGTAATGCAGTTCTTTCAGCATTTAAGGATGCGGCTGAGCCCCGGCAGCTGAAGGAAGGTCAGTATGATTTTTTTTTATTTTCAACACCACATTTCCTTGTTTTTCAGGGAAGGGCTTATATTTAAGCTGTGTCTCTGCAATGAGAAACGGTATGCTCCTGCATTACTTCAGAATTAGAAGTAATTATATTTAAAATTGCTTTTAGGGCAACTTCACACAAGCGTATTTTTGTGCGTACATAGGTGTGTACCCCTGTGCGTGCAAAAACACACGTGTATGAAGGTCCGTCCATTGCCTTCAATGGAGCCGCGGCTGCTGCCGGCAGCTCCATTGAAGAAAATGGTCTGCCGGCACCACTGAATTGTTTTTCAGGGAAGAGCTTTAAATATAAGCTCTTCCCTGAAAAACAAGGAAATGTGGTGTTGCAAATAAAAAGAAAATCATACTCTTCCTTCAGCTGCTGGGGCTAAGCCGCATCCTCTCTGCGCTGTCCCTGGCTCTGTAATGCAGTTCTTTCAGCATTTAAGGATGCGGCTGAGCCCCGGCAGCTGAAGGAAGGTCAGTATGATTTTTTTTTTATTTTCAACACCACATTTCCTTGTTTTTCAGGGAAGGGCTTATATTTAAAGCCCTTCCCTGAAAAACAATTACAGGATGCCGGCAGCTGGATCCCCTACTGCAGCTGTCATCTGTGACAGCTGTGGTAGGGAATTCTTTATTCCCCGCAGGGATGAAGAATTCCTTTGCTGCATCTGTCACAGAGGTGGCAGGTGCAGCAGGGAATTCTTTTTCTTAGCGAGGATGAAGGAAACATCTGCCGCATGTGGCAGATGTGTTCTTCATCCCCTCGGGGACAAGGCAGCAGCGGACAGATATGTTTTTTGGGTTTTTTTTTCACACTTAAATTCTTGTTTTTCAGGAAGGGCTTATATTTAAAGCTCTTCCCTGAAAAACAATTCAGGGGTGCCGGCAGGCCATTGTCTTTAATGGAGCCGCCGGCAGCAGCCACGGCTCCATTGAAGATGATGCATGCATTCCCTGTGGTGCATGCATGTCCTATCTTTGCAGGCACATGCCTGTAAAGCACAGACATGGGAACACACCATAGGGAATGCATTGGTTATAATAGAAGCGTGTTTTTGTGCACGCGTATGCACGCACATCAACACACTCGTGTAAAGCCACCCTTAGACATATAAACATGCCATAACATACAGTACATGGAGCCTAGTATGTTCACACCCATATCAATATAAACCAAACCTTCTTTTTCTTTTCTATTAGTTTTTAAATAAATAGTCCTGACCCAAGAGATAACAATATTAATTTGGTTTAAGACTCTAACCTATCCTCCCATAATTGTGTCACAAATATTGGAGCAACCTTAAAACACCAAAAGGAACACACTTTATTGTTTTCTTTATTTCCTAAATTTTCATGCAGAAATTCAGACAAAGATGTAGAAATAGCTTTCCTGGGAACACGCACTGGACTTACTCGTGTGAATCTCTTTGTGGGGCCCGAGCAGCTCACTTACAAGTAAGTAATAATTGTATGTTAGTTGATGGAAAAATATTAGCGTATAGCTTCATTTACTATTACATTGATTTAAGAATGTTTTAATCCCTCATTTGGAATCCATTTTCAAATACACTGTTATAAGAGTTATTATAAATGGTTTCTCCCATGCATTACACCATTAGTTTGATTTTGAATAGGCAATAATGTGTAATACTTAATTTCACCTGTATAGGCGCTGCAAGGAAAAGAAACACTTGCTGGCAGGTTTCTTCAAAGATTACACCTCAACAGTAAGGGTAGTTTCACATCTGCGTTGGAACCTCTGGGTGGAGGTTACGCTGCAGATCTAGCTCAAAATACATCTAAAAGCCGGGCAGCTGAGTGGAAACGAGTAGACCCTATTATGGTCAATGGAGTCCATTCAGTGCTATTCGGTTCCATCCTAAGACTGAGCCAGTGGACTACGGGGATTCCCCTTTCCTGCTTCCCGAGTGGAAACCTTGTGCAGGTGGGAAATCACCCTAAGTTACTCTATGATCAGCTTATTTATTTTCAGGGGATCCTTCTAATGAAAAGTCATTGTACAAAGTGTGTAAATGATTACTTAAAATGGTTGTCCATTTCAGGCAACCCTTGCTTGATCGAAAGGTAGGTAGACAAACTGCTGATCACCAGATTTACCCTGGTCAGCTCCCACCAGCAAATTGTTATCTGTGGAAAAACTGGCACTGAGTGTTCAGTTTTCCTTCAGCACCACCACGGGGCAAATAAAGGGGTTGTCTCGCGCCGAAACGGGGTTTTTTTTTTTCATAGGCCGCCTGTTCGGCGCAGGACAACCCCAAGGAATGTGTTAAAAAAAAAAAAACATATTATTTACCCGAATCCCCGCTCTGCGACGTCTTCCTTCTTCTTCCTTCTTCCTTCACCAAGATGGCCGCCGGGATCTTCACCCACGATGCACCGCGGGTCTTCTCCCATGGTGCACCGTGGGCTCTGTGCGGTCCATTGCCGATTCCAGCCTCCTGATTGGCTGGAATCGGCACACGTGACGGGGCGGAGCTACAATGACCAGCTCTCCGGCACGAGTGGCCCCATTCACCAGGAAGAAGACCACACAGCGCAAGCGCGTCTAAAAAAGCAAGAAGACATCAGAATTAGACGGATCCATGGAGACGAGGACGCCAGCAACGGAGCAGGTAAGTGAATAACTTCTGTATGGCTCATATTTAATGCACGATGTACATTACAAAGTGCATTAATATGGCCATACAGAAGTGTATAACCCCACTTGCTTTCGCGGGACAACCCCTTTAAGTATTGTACAATGCCCATGTCGCTGGTGGTGCTAGGTGACACAATAACATAGTATGTAAAGCTGAAAAAAGACATATGTCCAACTAGTTCAGCCTATTAACCCCCAATGTTGATCCAAAGGAAGGCAAAAAAAACAATGAAGTAGAAGGCAATTTTCCCCATTTAAGGGAAAAAATTCCTTCCCGACTCCAATCTGGCAATTGGAATAATCCCTAGATCACCGACCCTTCTGAAGTTATTAATGATCATAACATATAATATTATAATGCTGAAAAAAGGCAACCAGACCCCTCTGGTACTCTTTTATTGCATTTGCTATCACCATATCCTTAGGCAGAGAGTTCTATAGTCTCACTGCTCTTAAGGCCCATTTAAACAGGACAAATGCCAGGCAAAAGATGCCCAACACTCGTCCCCGCATGTACTCGCTCCAGTTCTGCTGCACGGGAGCTAGTATCGCTGGCTCACAGCGGGGAGGCTGGAGGAGATTTTATTCCTCGCTCTCCATTCACTTAACATAGCGGCCATTCAATATTGAACAGCTGCTGTTTATACTGAACGCTCATCGTTCAGCTAATCGTCCATCATTTATGCTGCAGCCTCCCTGCCCCCCTGTTGGCCGCTCTGTGAGCGCGCCAGCAATACTAGCACCCGTGCAACAGCATGGTGTGTATAGGGGAACGAGTGTCGGGCGTCATTTGCCTTGCATTCGTCCTGTCTAAATGGGCCTTTACAGTAAAGAACCCCCTGCTATGTCAGTGTAGAAACCTTCTTTCCACTACACGTAGAGGGAAACCCCTTGTTACAGTCACAGTCCTGGGTATAAACAGATGATGGGAGAGATCTCTGTATTGTCCCCTGATATATTCATACTTAGTTATTAGGTCGCCCCTCAGATGTCTTTTTTCTAAATTAAATAATCCCAATTCTGATAACCTCCCTGGGTATTGTAGTACTCCCATTCTATTTATTACTTTAGTTGCCCACCAATGGACCCGCTCTGTACAAGCTCTAATATGTTCTTCTTGAGTACCGATGTCCAAAACTGTCCACAATATTCCATGTGTGGTCTAATCAGTGACTTGTAAAGAGGAAGAACAATGTTCTCATCATTCGCCCCTAGACAACAGGTTACAGCATAAGATGCAGATGACAGAGTTAAAAAATAGAAAATATTTGTTACAATAAACTGGAAAAAAAACAATATTATGCAGTATAGGAGAAAATTTAAGAACAAAATGATTTTCTCGGTACTGTATACAAACCTGACTACTGCTAACTAAGGCCTCAGTCACATGGGCATTTTGACGCACAAATTTTTGAACGCATCAGTTATGCGTTCAAAAATTCGCGTGACCGAAGCCAGCATCACTGCGGAAAGAGCGCTGCCCGCTATCCCCTGCTGTGGCTATGACAGCTGCAAAAGGGGATTTCTTCGATGTGAAACCCCTGGATGCTGTCACATCGAGGGGTTTCACCTGTGGTCAATGGGGCTGGTGGCAGCTGCTTTCAATGGAGCCGGCTATATTGTCGGCTCCCTTGAATTCAATGGGAGAACATCGCGATCCTCTTCTACAGCTGTGGCAGAGGATTTCTTCATCTCTGCGGGGAGTCCCATTGTCACTGGACACTGTGACAGCATTGTCACAGTGCCTAGTGAAAATGGGACTCCCCGCGGAGATGAAGAAATCCTCTGCTACAGCTGTCACAGCTGTGGCAGAGGAGAGCAATGTTCTCCCATTGAATTCAACGGAGCCGACAATACAGCCGGCTCCATTAAAAGCAATGGGCTGCCGGCAAGCGCTGCAGTGATTTTCAGGGAAGGGCTTCAAATATAAGCCCTTCCCTAAAAATCAATCCAAAAATGTGTTAAACATAAAAAAAATGTATACTCACCTCTCTGCAGCTGCTGGGGCTCTGCCGCATGTAGCCGGCTCTTCTCCTGCACTGCTCTGAGTAGTATACAGCAGGTGGGGATTTCAAATCAATTGATTGAATTCATGAATGGGTGAGTGTCGCCTTTGATTGGCTGAGCGTCGGGACCAATCAGAGGCAGATCTCAGCTGTCATTCAATAGCTGAGAGCTGCCTCTGATTGGTCAAAGTGCTCAGCCAATCAGAGGCAGCCCTTTCATCAGGCGGGGATTTTAAATCCCCGCCTGCTGAAAAATCCTCAGAGCAGTGCAGGAGAAGAGCCGGCTGAACGTGGCTGAGCCCTGGCAGCTACAGAGAGGTGAGTATACATTTTTTTTTATTTTTTACACATTTTTGGATTGATTTTCAGGGAAGGGCTTATATTTGAATAACAGTTCAGTCCTATCTAGTAGAACTGTGGATAAATGCTTCTGACATGTGAATCTAGTACTCACGCTTTCTCTAGTTTGCAGCAGGGCTACAAGTAAGTTAACTCATCCTTGCTGGTGTGCACACCAATGTTTACCAAGGCTGGCCCCAATTACGAAACGTTCTGTAATCAAGCATCCTGCAACTCTAGACGATGATCCCAAAGTCCTCCTGCAGGATGTTGCTCCTCTGGAATATTCTTTTCCACTCCCGCAGTTCATTGAACCCAGACCAGTGACTCCGCCAGAGAGGGGCGCTACTGTAGCTTCAAGTAATCATCCAGTCCTCACTTAATGTTCAGAAGCTCCTGCTTCTCTCTTCGAACCACACAACACCCCAGCACACTATATACATTCTCAGCTCCTTTCTACCTGTGTTTTAGAAAACAGTTGTCTTATATTGGAAGTTGCAAATCAGATAATGTCTTTAAGAGTATGCTCAGTTCAAATTGCCTCACATATGTCGCATGCGACCAATTTGTTGCACATTTTGTTGCCTTTTTGCCCATCACCATGGGAACCCATTGACCTTTTTAAGGGAAGCCCCTTACACCCATTCATATTAATAGGTTATGCATGTAAAGCAATACAAGACAGATTCTCCAGAGTGAGAGACACTCTTTGTAGCCACTGTGTACTTTGGCCAAGAGATGATGATACTGAACAGAGGACTTCCCCTGCATTAAGTCATAATTCCTTAATATGAAACTCTGAAAATGTATCACAATTGTGAAAGTCTGAAAATATGGCCCGGATTCCCTAATGTACTAAATTGTATGATATTATAGCTTTCAGATGCTCCGCGCCACAGATGTGGAATTCTGTCTGGTTAATTTGTTTAATGCCAGCTTTCTTTGGTGTTTTTATGCTCTTGAGTTTAGACTGAGATGCTGCTTATCCTCCTTGACCTTGATCTCAGAACACAGCAGTTTTATGTTAGGCTGTTTGTAGAGTTCACTTTGCAGCTTTCAATGCAGTACTCTGTGGTGTATTGCTTTGGCTTATCTTAGCATCTGCTGCAAGTCACTGGGCCCCATTCCTACAGATGTAGAGAAATGAATTATATGCCTCAAACATAAGAAATGAGAGGAAGACAAATGCGCTCACTGAAGCTAACTATAAATAAAGTAGTCAATTATATCTATTTTCATTGTGTCCATTGTGACCCAATATTAGACCATTAGACATAATGGCATATCTTACTGATATCAACTATGAACATTTTCTCATAGATGAAGAATTTGTTTCATGCCATAAATACCCAAAAGTGTCTATGTGACCAATGTTCTAGTATTATTTAATAATGGCAATGCTGTATGGCAGTAAAGTCAATGTGAAATAAATAGTCTCTACCCTCCTCAATCCATCCTGAATGCAGCAGCCAGGCTCATCTTCCTGTACAACCACTACTCGGACACCTCTGCCCTGTGCCGGTCACTGCACTGGCTGCTCGTTAAATACAGAATTCAATTTAAACTCACTACCTTCATCCACAAAGCCCTCCACAGCGCAGCGCCACCCTATATTGCCTTCCTCATCTCAATCCATCAACCAGCCCGGGCTCTCCGCTCTGCTAATGAAACCAGACTGAGCGCCCCTTTAATTCGAACTTCTCATTCCCGCCTCCAAGACTTCTCCAGAGCAGCACCGGTCCTCTGGAACGCACTACCAAAGGATACCCGGGCAATCCAGGACTCGCAGAACTTCAGGCGTGCTCTAAAAACGCACCTCTTCAGGGAGGCATACCGCATTCCCTAAATCAAACCCCTCTGTACACCACCTGATAACATGCTCCCTGACCTACTGACTGCAATCCCTGCTAGCCATCATAAACCACTCCTGCAGTCATACCTATTCTGCCGTCACACGGCTAAATGTCTGACCATTGTCTGTGTATAGAATCCCTAACTCTCCACCCCGCCATACCGTGCACATCTCTAGCCCTTTACCTTCTGTATCACCCGACTACTTGTAGTATGTAAGCTCATTAGAGCAGAACCCTCACCCCTATTGTTTCCATAAACTGATTACTATGTAACCGTGGTTCTGTAATTTTTTGTATTTTTTTGTCTTTTTGCATTCCCCCTGTCTATGTAAAAGCTGCAGAATATGTTGGCGCTATACAAATAAAGATTATTAATATTATTATTAAATAGTGGTCACACACGGCTCCAAATCAGTATAATTTCGTGGATCAACAACCCTTCAGAAATAATCTAATGACTATAACATGTAATATTATTGCGCTCAAGAAAAGTATTAAAGCCCCTATTGAACTCTTTTAGTAAGTTCACTGTCACCATGTCCTCAAGCTATTATTTAACTAGCACTTGCATGCGACTGTGCATGCACAGGAAAGGGATGCTCTGCTCATAGTGGTAAAGACAGACTCGGACTGACCCCCAAGGAAATAGGTAAATCCTCCAGTGGGCTCTGAGCCAGAAGTGTGCACCCAGCCTCCCACATTAGTGGTGCAAAGCGCAGCACTCTACTGTGTAATAGTACTACTGTCATGTACTGAGCTCTAGAGCGAGGTTCCAACCCCTGCCGCTATCAGCCATTCTGTGGCATCCAGGATTGAATTACAATAATGCCGACTGCAATATCAGCTGTGGCTATTACTAATACAAGTGAATGAAGTAAGTGGAAAATGTAGAGAACTTTCCAGAAAGAGCTCAGATTGGCCGTGCAGTTCCATGTGACACAGTGGAGAAGGGCCAACAGCCATCTTGGAACTGAGCTGTCAGAAGTGAGACTTGCAGAGTCCAAAAGGGCACTGATGACCCAGAGGCTGAAGAGACGGCTGAATGGAGGACTGGCTGTATTACTGGGGTGAAGGATCCCAAAGTGCATGGGTGGAGAGGGAGTCTTCCTCCTCACCTTTGTCGAACAGAAAGGTGTCTGTTTCAAAGTACGACCAGCTGTTTGATTTTGATACTTGGTGAAGAGGCCACAGGTAGTAGTGAGTGTACAAATTTCCCTCCTGTGATATTAGGCATAAATCCTTGGCCAGGGTGTGGGTGATGTGGAGTGAGAGAGTAACTCTCTAAAGGGAAGCTGAGATGTAAGCGTGCAGAGTAAAGTAAAGGTGTCAAAATTTGTGATGTGAATACTGCACTTTCTCGCATATTACTGTACTTTTTGTGCTGGCTGGGCCATTTCACTTGGGAGTGGGACATAGTCGCACCCGGGATTCAAATGACAATTTAGCCGAATTAGTTCCCGATGTGTTCTTTACCCCATGAAAATGTGCAGCGTATTGTGTGGGTATTGGGTGCACCTTTGCACCATCCATAGACTCCTATGGTGACTTTGGTGAGCAAATGCACAAAAAATAGAGCATGTTACATTTTTTTTTTGCAGTATAAGGGCTCCCACCCACTAGCGTTTTTTTTCACTGCGAAATTCGCACGTTTTTTTTTTCTACAGGGGGTCTATGGGACTTGTAAAGCTAAAATCGCGATCGCGCAAAATCGCGATTTACCGCGAAATCGCGATTTTGCGCAATCGCGATTTTAGCTTTACAACTCCCATAGCCCAAAGACCCCTGCAGAAAAAAAAAACCGCTGCGAATTTCGCAGTAAAAAAACGCTAGTGGGTGGAAGCCCTTAGAGTGCTTTTACACGGGACTATCTGCTGGGCAACAGATGCAAGACAGGCCATCCCAGCAAAAAATCGTTCCTATGCTTTTACACAAGTACGAGCATTGTTGATGAATGTGGAGGTGGTGCGGGTCAGGGATTGTTCCGGCCCTCCTACCTCCATTCATAGTAAGCAGGCAGTCATTCATAGGTTTACACTGAACAATCTGTTGTTCATTTTTCTGTATGTAGAAACTGAAAAACGAATGAGAAGCAAACAAGTTCGCGTTCATTGTCTGCATGTATTTACACTGAACAACAATCATTCAGATTGTCGCAGGATCGCAAGAATCCGAATGTTAATCATCCCGTGTAAAAGCGCTCTAATTTAGAAGATACATTTTCCAAAAGATCTGTATTGTAATATTTTATACAATGATATGTAATAAAACTACTAGAATTTAGTGTAGGCTGAAGTTACATTGTAGCTAAGACAACTGCTGCTGTCATTTAAGGTTTGGTCTGGATTCATCGAGACTTATGAAAATAGAAAACCTTTAATTGAATCTATTCATTTGGGTAGATAGAATTACTAGATGACCGGATGCAACCAAACATTGCTACAAGGTCAGAAGTCCAGGCAATTTAGAAATGTGATCTGATAAAGATTGGATGTAAGTCCTGATGTACAAAGTGCAGTGCACGTTGTTTGTGATTTAACCCTATATTGCACTTCATGGACTACTGCATTGTGCCATTAGATCTTATTTTATTGTACTGGATAGTGAAATGATCCAGTAGAACCCTGTTTTGGGTCAAACTGCTAAAAGTTTGGTTCAAAACAAACCTGAACCAAACTTTTCGCAAACTTCTACCCAAAAAAGTGTTCTACTAGTTTGGTTCAATCAACACAAGGCTTAAACACTGGTGTATAACACTGTCTAAGAGCTATAAAAGCCATTTATAACCCTCTCAGAGTATTATACAAGGATTTTATAGTTCTTAGACAGCGTTATACACCCATTTTCAAAAGGTTTTTGTGAACTTCCAGTTCGGGTTTAAAGCAATTTGGACCAAGCTGAACTTTTTGCAAAAGTTTGTCAAGCTGGCTGAACCAAACCTTTGAAAAATTTGCTCATCACTACTCCTGAACTCAACATTTAAGGATATTTTTTTTGTATAGTGCTTTTTACAAATGTATATTTTTGTCATGTGGAGTCTTACAAAAAGAGTAACATGACTTTTATTTTCCTTCTGTTTCAAGAGATTTTCTTACATCCGAGGATAGAGAGAGCATATATAATGCCGACCACTTCCCCTTGTGGTACCGCCGAGCTGCTGAGCAAATTCCTGGAAGCTTTGTGTATTCCATACCATTTAGTACAGGTCAGTATCTATTTATTCTAAAGGGTTTCATAGAGATAAGCAGTGCTATCTGGATACTGCTTATCTTTTCCTGCAGGAGCAATACATGCAGATGGTACTGGCAGAAGGTTATTTGTGCTGTGTCAGCCACTGATTAATACTGGTGACAGATAAGCATATTCGGCCTGTATTTCTGCATCTGTAATACGAATGAGTATACCGGCCGGACCGTGGGTCTCCTGACCTGAACTCAAAGCAACATACAAATCTATTGTCTGGCCCAGACACTCATCCATATTATGGATGCATAATTACGGAAAGAATACTCTGGTCTGTTACTGGCCTAATGTGCATATAATGCTCCTCCTCACTCTATAAAAGAGGTTCTTCAACAGCTGCAGTGTATTCCCACTGCTGTATAATATACACCTTAAATGCTGCCACCCTCCATCTTTTAAAATGATGAGGATATTGTATGTCAATCAATTGTAGACATAAATCTCGCTCTTACTCATTAAAGGCTAGGCAAACATTTCAAAAACCTATGACATGTCACAGAGATGTGTCAAAAGTTTTGATCAGTGGGGTCCAGGTGCTGAGACCTCCAACAATCGGTAAAACAAACAGGCGGAGCTCTGGAGTTTGGGGACATTATGCTGCAGCCTCTGCTTAGCCAAAGCGGTCACATGCTTCCGCCCAGCCGGTCTACCTGGAAGCCACCACTGCCAGCTGCGTTCCAGGGCTCCAGGAGATGTGGGCATGCCCTCGTTTGTTGTTTTAGGCAGGACACAGCTGAGGACATCTTTTGTTTTAATGACAAAACCCCTTTAATTCTGAATATAAATATGCTATAGATCTTGCATGCGAATCGATAGTTGCAACCAACACGACACACAAAAGCGACCACACGGATTTCACAATTTCAAGTATCCAAAGCAGACTTGATGAAATCCAACACAGTCATCCCAAGGTTGCATTTTCGACTTGATTGCACATAACAAGAACATCATCTTGTTTGTTTCAATTGCTTTCAGATGTAGCATATTTTTCTTAAAAGATTTATTGAAACTTGTACAAAACTGTCTCCCTGGTTTTGGGTTAGAGAAGGTAATAAAAATCTGAATTTCAAATCTTCCACATTTGTTAAGGCCATTTATGAACGTTTTCCAAAAGAAATCCCAACCAGACAAGTTATTGACTTCTTTGCCATATTTCCTCAGGGTGTCAGCTCCACATTTGTTTTATTGTCTAATTGACTCATTCTGCTTAGAAACGTTTTGAAAATCCCACGCAACATGGGATCATCATTAGTGGCAGATGTATTAATCTCTCTATTGTTGTCTGACTGATGGGCTCCAGCCTCGTAGCCCATGACTCCAGAACGCTTATTATAAAGAGGATTCAGATATTGCTAGGATTGTCCTCATTGTAATATTGTACCACAGTCTGGGAACTTTTTTACATGGAAACTCCATTATCCAATACCCTCAACATTTTCTTTTCATTAAATGCTTCACACAAACATCTTCTCACTAGATGTTCTCCATAAATTATAGATTTTGGGTCAAAATTACAATTTAACAAATTATTACATTGTATCTGCGATCTTACCAGGAAAGTAATTTTCCTCCTAACACTTTCTCATATTCATAGCTTCATGTGTCTTTTAACTGGACTCTCATTCTCCTACTTCCTTCTTATAATCTCTTCAAACACTACAGCTGCTGGCCTGTTACTCATCTCCCATTGTGACCCGTCTCCTGTCTTATATCCTTACAACATTCACACATTATGCTGAATATTTTCCTCATCTACAAACCATCTGTGAGGTTATCTGTCCTTTCAATAAATGAATAAATCAATAAAACTTTATATAAGTAAAGATCACCCGAATGACCCCAAAACATCCAAGAGTTGATAAATTGGGCAAACAGAATGGTATGTTTGATCTGTCTGATAGGGAATGGTGGTATTTAGAGTGTACAGTAGATATGGAGCCAAAGCTGGAAAATGTTAATACACAACACATTCGAAGATTCTACAGACCCTTTTACTTTTTTTACATTTTGTTATGTTGTGGCATTGTGTAAATTTTAGAAACAAATGAAGCTTTGCTCCATCATTCTGCAGTCAGCACCCCATAATGACAAACTGAAAACAGAATGTTCGAAATCTTTGTAAATTTTAAAAAATGAAAAACTAACATTTTGCATTGACATAAGTATTCACACCCTGCACTCACTAGTTAGTTGACGTACAGGAATTCCAGCCTCCACTCTTCTTGGGTATGATGTCACAAGGTTTGCACGCCTCAATGTAGGAATTTTCTGCCATTCTTCTTTACAGACATGCCCTGTCAGGTTGGATGGGGGCCATCTGTGGAGCCTTTTTTAGGTCTAGCCAGAGATGTTTGATTGGGTTCAAGTCAGCACTCAGTGGCTGGGTCACTCAAGGACATTCACAGAGTTGTCCCTAAAACAACTCCTGTGTTGTCTTGGCTGTATGCTTAAGGTCATTGTCTTGTTAGAAGGTGAACCTTCTGCCCAGTCTGAGGTTCCTTGCACTCTGGATTAGGTTTTTATTAAGAATATCTCTGTACTCTATTCAGCTTTCCATCAACACTGACCAGTTTTCCTGTCCCAGCCACTGAAAAACACCCCCACGGCATGATGCTGCTACCAGCATTCTTCACTGTAGGGATGGTGATGAGTAGTGCCAGATTTCCTCCAGACATAATGTTAAGTATTCATGCCAAAAAACCTTGGTTTCATCAGACCAGAGACTGTTGTCTCTTACAGTCTGAGAGTCCTTTAGATGAATTTTGGCAAATTCCAGGTGGGCTTGTATGTGTCTTTTACTGCAGAGAGGCTTCTTTCTGGCCACTCTGCCATAAAGCCCAGATTGGCGGAGTGCTGCAGTGATGGTTAACCTTCTGGAAGTTTCCCCCATCTTCACATTGGATATTTGGAGTGCCAGAGTGAACATTGGGTTCTTGGTCACCTCTCTTACCAAGGCCCTTCTCCCTTGATTACTTAATTTGGTGGATTGGCCAGCTCTAGGAAGAGTCCTGGTTGTTCCAAACTTCCCCCATTTAAGAATTATTGAGGCCACTGTGCTCTTGGGAACTTTCAGCACAGTGGAACAATTTTTGTAGCCTCCTCCAAATCTGTACCTCCACACAATTCAATATCATACCAAAGCATCTGAATACATATGTTGATGGAGAATGTTAGTTTTTTTCACTTTCTAAAAATTCACAAGGATTTTGAACATTGTCTTTTCACCGTTTTATTATGGAGTATTAGTTGCAGAAGGATGGGGAAAACTTTATTTTTTAAAATTTGCACAAGACAACAACAACAAAATGTAAAAAAGTGAAAGGGTTTGCAGACTTTCCAAGTACATTGTAAAGCTAAATATTCCATTTGGAAAGGGAATTAGTGGTTTAGAATTGGTCAAACTCTGAATTATTTTCCAGGGTTTATGTTCTCTTAAGGCATTCTTTACCCTATTGAGAAATAATTTAAAAAATAACAGGTTTTACTATGAAAGGTCCTTGGATATCACAAGGATGATATCCAAAGTCAAAAAGATCTAACCCTATTATAGGGGCATTCAGCTAATAATGGGACCCAAAATAAACATATGCAGGGAAAAAAGAAAGGGAAATGTAGAGGAAAGCCTGTAGCATAAATTATTTCTCAAGATAGAGATAAAGGGCTAATGCCCACAGCCGGACTTCCGCCACGTTAAACGCGGCAGAAATCCGTGGCGTTACACCACAGCTATTAGGTTCTATTGAACCTAGTAGTGCAATGTTCACGCTGCAGAATTCCACCGCAAAATTCCACAGTGTGAAATAACCCGCGTCATGTTCTATTTGCTGCGGGAATACACGCGGCAGGCTTCCATTGTAGTCAACGGAAGCCAGCCGTCACGCTATACTTCCGCTGTAGCACAGCCACTGCCGGCTGCATCATATGACACTGCCGGCGCGTTATGCGCTGTACTGCGTATGCGCGCTGGCTCGTCATGTGAGACTCGCACAGAGGATCCGGAGGTGACTATAGGGGCTTTGTGGGGATGCTGTGATGGACCCTGCTGTGGTATTCCGCTGGAAGTCCTTCACGGCCGTGGGCATGAGGCCTTATAAAAGTGCTTCACAATACAATTCAGGACTGATCTGACCTTAGATTTTCTTTCTGTTTTTTTTTTTTAACGTCCGTAGTCTATATATTAAAAATTGGTAAGATGACGCACATTTTTACAATCTACTTATTGAGGGGGGCATACTTCAGGCAAATCTATGAAATCATTATTCCCATAATGATCCAGCAGTTGAGATCTTTAACAAGAAAAACGAATTCATCATATTTTCATATGTCCTTTAGAGTTTTTACCATAATATTCATATTAAATCACCTCTTCATCCACTTCAGCTAGCTCCCTGCTCCATGTAGCCCCATCCAGTGTGAGGGAATGGCAATGACAAAGGATATGGGGGCCATAAAATGTAACTTGGACTGTCAATAACTGGACCCTCCAAAATGAAGGAAAAGCAGAGACAGGGAGCTAACTAAGCATAGTGAATTCCAAATGTAATATGCATCAAATAGATAAAAGCAAGGAGAATGGATGGATATGCCCATACTTGAGTGAGTCGTGCAACCATAATCACAACTCTAGACTGTGATCGTCGACCACTCGGACCAAGGTGTGGGAGCCTCAAGTTCTGGTTTTCAGTGTCATTGTGAAGCCATAAATGGATGCAGCCCAAAGAAATGGATGAAAAAAACTCTTCTTGATGCTTCTTGAAGAGTCCCAAAATGGGTGAAGAAGATCAAATGGCAAGATAAGGGTACAAAGAAGTTTTATTCCAACCTGTTTCGACACTGGACTAGTATCTTTATCAAGTATCAGATAAGCCTTGAAATAGAAAAACAGAATTCTGAATGCTCTAAAATATATTTAGAGATTAATCAGTAGAGAATTTTAAAACTAGATCAAAAAATTGTATTCAAGAGTGGATATTCTATTTAAGTTTAGTGTTTTCAAGGCTTCTAACTGAGATCAATATGATGCAAGAATGCTGGGAGTCTCACGAGATCTTATCATTTTATATATTTTTTAATTTACTCATGCATTAAAATTTACCATGTCTTCCTTTACTCAGAAAGAAGCTCGACTCCTAATGTTACCTTAGGTGCTTCTAATAAGGCGTCCAAATGTTGTCCACTGACATCTTACCAGGTTTATTTATATTAGTCAATACTTGATAATGATATCAAGTTGTCCATTATAGTATCTCGCCCTTACATAACACAGAACATACTGATCTGGTCCTGGCTTCACTGAATAGGATATTGTATTTTATGTTCCTGAATCATTAATGTTGGAACGAACATAATACAGTATACAAAATGCACCAATAAATGTACACATTCAAAAATAAATTAATCCCATACCCTTTCCCTGTGAGAAGCATCCTGACTCAGGACTTTGTGTTCATTGTATCTCATCATTAATATAATTTATTCATTGTAATGGAAATATATGCAATTCATTGACTATTCTTGGCTGGTTTACTAGTACTGGAACACTTAGGTTTGGTGGACAAGGCACGGAGATTCTTGGTTGAAATGCAACAGTGCAAATTGAAATTAGACAGAGAGGCTGGATTAATTCCCAATAGCTGACACAAAATATAGATTTGTTATAAAATGAGAACAGAATATTTTTGGGCATGGGCCACGGGTTCTAGCCAGCAGTAATGAAACTCATTCAGAGGTTCTCCCGTCAACTGGCTGGAATTTAGTGCTACCCATTGACCTGAAATGAAATTAAAAAACAACTTTCAGACATGACGACATTGTTAGGATCATAATTTATATCATCTCTTGGTTATTGTGGAGAGAAACGATGGGATGCAAGCAACAACTTCTGCTGAATAATTTCTTAAGAAAAATGTTCTTCTCACAACAAATGGAGTGGATCTTATCCTTGGAGTCCAGTAAAGTATAACTCCTTCCAGAAAATATATAAAGTATTAAGTGGCTTAAGAGAAAGCTACCAACAAACAGACCTCCCAGTGGCTGCTTCTACAAGGCTCATGCACATATCTTCATAAATACGAGCCCACTGCATATGCTGTGGATGTCTATGCACATCCTAACTGTGTGGGGTATGTGTAGTTAGGACCTATATAGCCAAATGTGTGTTGAGAAGGTGTAAATTCCAGCTTTTCATTATTTATGAATAAGTTAAAGGCTAAGCTCACGCTCACAACCTGAAGGTTGTGGGTTCAATCCTTGCTTGGGCCAGGCAGCCGACTCAAGGTTGACTCGTCCTTCCATCCTTCTGAGGTTGGTAAAATGAGTACCTAGCCTGCTGGGCAGTAAAGATGACTGGGGAAAAAATGCTATTCCACTCCCCCAGCCCCCGCAAAAACAGTCTGCCAAGAAAACGTCATCACCTCAGGGGTCAAACATGACTCGGTACTTGTACCATGGGACTTTACCTTTACTTTAAAGGCTATGGACACTTTTGGGAATTAATTTTATTTTCACTGAAATGTATGTATTTTGGTCTGACAATCATTTTTGCAGTGGGGTTTAATTAAAACTTTTGCACAGTCTGTCTTCTGCAGCTTCTACATATGCACTGAGGGAGGCCCTTATCTCTTCTCTCCAGAATGTTCTTACTTTCTAAGTTTATCTTTAGCCCCATTTACATGGACGAATGTCAGACAAACGATGCCCAACACTCATCCCCGCATGTACTAGATCATGTGTTGCACAGGAGCACGTAACATTGGCTCGCAGTGGGGCAGCTGGAGGAGATTTTACTCCTCTCTCTCCCCGCCCCTCTCCATTCACTTAATACATCGGCCGTTCAGTACTGAACGGCAGCTGTTTACACTCATCATTCAGGATTTTATGCAGCCTAAATGATGAGCGATGATCCTGAACGATGAACAATGGATGTAAACAGCAGCTGTTCAGTACTGAACGTCTGCTGTGTTAAGTGAATGGAGAGGGGTGGGGGAGAGCAAGGAGTGAAATCTCCTCCTGCCGCCCGCCCCCCTGCTGGCCGCTCTGTCAGAGAGCCAATGATACTCGCTCCTGTGCAGCAGCATGGAAGCGAGTACACACAGGAAGGAGTGTTGGGCATCAATTGCCCGGCATTCATCCCGTGTAAATGGGGCTTTTGTTGTGGACATAAATTAGCTGATAAAAAGTGCAAGAGAGAAGAAATTATCAGCCATCAGCCCAGCACACTGACAGATCTCCTATTGAGACCAAAGGCCCTTTTACATGCAACGATATCGCTCACAATTCGTAAGCGAAAATGAGCGATAATCATTACGTGTAAATGCGGGCAGTCGTGCACTATTTGGAGGAAATACATGCGAAATACTCGGAGGAAACACATGCAAAAGCCGGTAGAATATACAAGCCCTATGCAGATAAAACATTTATAGTACATTCTTACAAGAAGTGTTGAGCGAATGCAAAAAAAGGAGAACCTATCTTCGGGTTAAAATTTGCTAAAAGTTCAGCACAAATCTGAACTAAGCTTGAATTAAGCTCAGAGTGTTATACAGGGCTTTAATGGCTCTTAGACAGTGTTATACATGAGTTTCAAGGGTTTTGTGAATTTCCTGTTCGGTTAAAACTAATTTGGACCAAACCGAAATTTTTGCAAAAGTTCGGTGAACTGGCCAAAATGAACTTTTCAAAAGTTTGCTCATCACTGCTTACAAGCCCTCAGTGATAATACACCTAGTGGTGTAATATCAGATGACTACATCTTTAGTTAACTCCTTCAAGGATAAAAAATAATCATTTGGTAATGAATGACCATAGTTATCTTACAAAGCAAAGAAAGCCATCCGTTCCATGAGTTACATCATGAATGTAAAAAAGTTTCACCAGAGTGGCCCTTTAACTTTTTATGTAGATTTAAGTTACTTTTATTGTACCATAAAACAGTCTTCAAAAATGGACATAGCTTTAAAATCCTTTAGTATAAAATGCACCCTACATTTGAATCATTTCACTCCATTTACTTACTCTCGTTACTCATAAACCACCACCCTAATCTTAATTTTCTTATTCACTGACTTCACATTGGACTCTTACTCCTTATCAAAACGCCATAAATCAGCCTCGTTTAGAAACTTCAGCAATTCTGAAGGCTATTTCAGTAAATTGTAATGTTTAAATAGAGAAAATTGGATAGTAATTTGCAACTGTTAATGGGCAGGACTAGCAATTATCCAGCATCTGGTGAACTGAAGTACTGGTTCCTGGGTCTTGTCTTCAAGAACCGAATAATAAAATCCCAGTCTTCAGTGTTCTCATTTCAATAAACTTTTGATTCTGCAGCCAAGACATCTCCATTTGAGAATGTCCAGATTATCGAGAGGATGGTGTTGTTAAATAGATATAATGTTTTCATAATTTGGCTAAGCAGACTATTTGTAATATAAATCACGTACAGTACAAGGAATCAGCCAAAGGCCAATGTGTATGGAAATGGGCCCGGACCTCATGTCATGTCAAAATTCTCACTGTACTACTAGTCATTAAATTGAGTTTAACAACTTGTGTTTCTGCAATGTTGCAATAACTCAGGCGGCCCCTAGTATTTTTGGAACATCAAGTTACAGATGTGCGAAGAAGAAACCAGATTAGGGATAAAAATTATTGATTTAGTAAATGCAGCAGTAATATTATCAGATTACAATTTCATCTAATGTAGGATAGCGCTGTTCTTTTATATATTACATTTATTTATGTCTCTCTTAGGCTGGTTTTACATCTGCACTGGAACCCGCAGTCGGAGGTTCCGTCGCAGATCCGGCACAAAATATCAGCATGCAGGACTTTCTCTACTAGTAAAATGCCGGGCAACTGAGTGGAAACCGAACGGACCCCATTATAGTCAGTGGGATCCGTTCGGAGCTGTTCAGTTCTCTCGTAAAACAGACCCACTCAGCTAGGGGATTCCCCTTTCCTGATCCCCGAATGCAGCAGGAAAACGGAACCCCCAAGCAGATGTGAAAGCAGCCTTAAATATAAAGTACCTGCTGTTCTGTGAGTTTTAGATGACTTTTTGGATTAATATCTAACAATGCTAGTCTATAATAGTGGCAATAGAGCATAATTTAATAGAAACGTTGTCTCGGTGGCAAATGGATAGTGTTTTGTACCCTAGACTATTGTAGAAAGCAAAAAATGGTTTCATTCATTGTAGAGAAGCTTAAAGAACCCCTTCAGTGATTTTTTTTATTCACTATGTAAATAGCCCCCCATTATATACAGTATAAAAGTCAGCCAGTATTACCTAGTTTTGTTATTCCTTTCTATCTGAAACTTCCTGGAGGCCTTCTGCTCAGCTGGGACAAATTTACCTGGCTTTATGTTCTCTCAAAAATCCAGTTTTTCAATCAGCATAATGCCTGTATGATGGACCCTACCACACAAGCTCTTTAGTGGGGGACACAGAAACTCCTATCACAGTTACTACTGGTGACTAGAGGCTCCTTATAATGAAGAAGATTTTATTTCAGTCTCCTGACTGTATTCTTATGGCCTGTAGCTTATTTAGGTGAGTGCAGAAAGTAATGATAATCACACTGTCCTCCCAGCTGACAGAGATGGTAGCGGTTCTAGCTGCTCATATTATGTTGTGCTGATGCATCATGGTATTGATAGCACAGAATAATGAAAGAGAAAGCAGGGACAAATCTCAGCACCAAGATGGTGTCTGATAAATATCAAACAGGAGGCTGCAATGCATGGAAGTGACTGCTATATACATAAGAGACATCAAAAGTGTGACAGGCAATCAGGTAAGGGAGGCAGGAATGGAAAAAATGGGGGGGTTTTTGCACCAGAATGATCCTTTAGAACCATGTGATTAAATCAATTGTCATAAAAGGTAATAAATACACTTAAGACTAACCCAGCTGGACACCATTTGTAATGCATTAGAGAAACAATACAATCAGAAGCACTCGTATTTATTTGTAATTTTAATTTAGGCATACAAAAAAGCATTTGTATGGTTACATAGTGATGCCCATCAAAGATATATCTTTCCTTTTGTGTTTTAAATACTATGATATATAGCATTCAACAAGATAACTATTTAATTATTCTAATAACCATGGTAATTGATGGCTATAACAAGTTCCTGAAAAACATAGTGGTTATAACAATCACTTGATAATGTGGAAATGGGAGATGCCAATAAGATGCCTTTTTTCATAAAGGAATAGATAACCATGTACAGACAGCTGTTTCAGGGTTTTTTGTCCTTTGTCAGTGTAATTTAGGTTTCTAGCTGGCTGGAAGAGAGGCCTATGATCGGGGTAGGAAGGTGGTGCTCCAGAAGCATAGTACCATCTTCCATGTGTGCACCAAATTTCCAAGAGGAGCATTCATACTTTACAATTCCATTTCAAAAAATGGTGGGGCAAAATCTGTCCCCATTATTGTTTTATTTTCATAGTACATTATAAAATGTGTTTGAGTTAACGGCTCTCAAATATAAGAAAAAAAGATGTGTCTAATAATTTAAAATCTTTGAATAACTATGATAAGTATACAGTGTCATAGTTTAGATAACACCACAAAACGTCAATTGCATTTCAAAATGATGGGGTAAGATGAGTCCCCATTACTGTTCCATTATCACCGGTCATTCATACCATTAGAGCTTAATCATAAAATTGAGGGCAGAACCACACTGCCGTAGGCACAACTACACTCGCCTGTGCGGAGGAAAATTTCTTCTCCTTCACCGGATTTTCAAACTCCGCGCCAGAGTGCAGGAGTTTGAAAAAAAACGTGGGAAGATCTGTGCTGCCTGATCTCTCCCACATAATGTATTCACTACATGCGAGGAACATAGGGCATGTCCTATCTTTTCTCGGTCATACAATTAACAGGCGAGAATCCTGATAATGAAAACCAAACAACAAAGTCCTATTGAAATCAGTGGTTTTGTCCCATTATACGCCCTTGATTACCACGGGTGTATAAGAGCTCCTTAACACTGGTGATCATGATTTTGCGCGTGAGAAAATTTCAGCAAAATCGCAATTGTGTTCTGGTGATTTTTGTGCATCAGAGATGCTTTTTCTTGAGAAAACTCACGCATTGCTGCCACTCACGATAAAATTGCGAGATTAAATCGCTCAACTTTTTAGCTCGGAAATCAATAGGACTTTCTAATGTTAAAAACACATCACATTGCAAAAAAAACGCAAGTTCGTGTGTTGGGATGCGGAAAAAAGGAGGCTCCACAGAGAAGCATGAGCGATAAAAGATCGCATAACACAGAAAAATAGGACATGCTGTGATTTGTATCGCAATATCGCAGGAGTGAAAACATCACAAGTGGGAATGAAACCATTAAAAATCATTGCTTTCATAACTCTACGTTTTCACTCACTCTTGCGCAAATATCAGGTTCGCTTTCACACGGGCGATAACATCGAATGATTTTCGCGTGATGTGAGTAAAAACGCAGAATTATGACGCCGATGCTTTTTAATGGTTCCCTTCACATTTGCGATGTTTTCACTCCTGCAGTGTTGTGATTAAAAATCTTTCTACATTTTGCGATTTTTTTTATTTTTATCGCCCATGTTTCCCTATGAAGCCTCCTTTTTATGGTATTGCAATGCATGAACTTGCGGTTTTCGTGCAATGCATTTTTAACATTAGAAAGTGCTATTGACTTTTGCGCTAAAAAAATTGCAGTGATGTTTATTAAGAGAAAAGGCGCTGACGCTCAAAAATCGCTGCAACAAAGACGCGATTTTCTTGCATCGATATCGCCATCGCCTATGTGACACACTACCCTATGGGGAGAAAAATGTATTTTTGCTCTAAGGATTGCCTATATCTCTGCTAGCATCATAAGATGGTATAATATATGAACTTTTTTCCCCCTCTGTAACAAACATCAATACCGGTTAGTTCTTACGGTTGTTCTTTCTGTAAATATTAATATTTCAGTCTTCCATTTCAGGTTCGGTGAACAGAAGTACGGTAGTCACTGCCAGTACAGCCATACAGCTTCTAGATGACCGAAAATCACCAGTAGTAGCAGGTAAATTCCATGTGTCTTTTTTCTGCTTTACGGTTGTATTTTTTAAGCATTTTGGCACATCAAATGACTAAGTATTTTATATACTGTAAATATATCCGATAAACTAGACAAATTTCTGACGGGTTCATAAATGCCACACACAAGAGTCTTTTTAGCCACTGCTAAAACTTCACTGGAAAACAATTCTCATCTGTGTTGGTCTGGTAAACCAAAAATGACTTTTGGCCACGTACAAGTGATTCATTTAATAATAACGGTAATTGCAATACAGCGGTTTAATGCCTTAAATCTAGGAGTGTTTCACCAATGCAATTACAAAGACATCTCAATATTTCATATTACCAAATTGCTAGTTAGGCGACCCCTCAAATTACATGGTTCATAAACCACTGAACAATATGTTCTATAATTTATTTGTACATAAAAAGTACAGCTGAATTGCAGATTGTTTGACTACTGTGTTGCATAATGACTTGCTCCAAGTTTAACCTCATTTTCCATTGCTGCCGAATCGCAGTTCCATATCTAATAACAAAAATTGTGACTCTGATCAAAAATTTAGGCAATGATACAAATGAGTAATATACAGGATATATGGTATCCTATAACATGCATGTCACAGCTAGGTTGTATTCAGATGCAGCAGAAGGAGTTACAAAAATATGCAATATTTATTGATGAACAAAGGTGAGCAATGTAATGATAAGAAGTAAGCCATTAAACAGTTACCATAGAATCTTCCATTTTTAACTATGACAAACTAGGGCAAGAAGCAGTACCATTGCACGGAAATACAGATTACTTGTTATAGCATACAGTTCTTCTTTGAATGGTTAATACTTAATTGCAATCAGCACACACAATACAATGTATAAAACCCACTTGAAGTGTCTCTATTATGAAGGCCTGTGTCCCTTTAGTAATATCCCAGTTTCTGTATGTAAGCCTGGGAAATTTATTAACAGTCCAGGTCTGCTGAGCCTAATGCCCACCTATAAAACAGGCCTGTTGGTTAGCTAGCAAGGTCGTAATGGTTGCAGACTTTTTGTCAGCTTGAGGTCAGCCTCACTTACAGTATGTCACTTGGAATACTCACTTTGATCAACACAAGCTAGTCCAGGGTCAGGAGCACTAATCCACCATGGTTTTTGCAAATCCTTGTTGCTGTCCAGATATCCTGCTGGTTTGCGGACACAACACTGAATTTCTTTTGGCTGCAGGCAAATTTGGTAGTTGTCCCCTCTTAACAACTCCAGCATGTTCTTTTTTTCCTGGTAGTAAATCTCTTCAGGCTCTTGAAATACTCTACAGAAGCACCTCAGCTCTTCACAGTCTTGGCACGCTCTCTTTGTGATGCAGCTCTCAAACCGTTTTATAGTTCTGATATCATCTCTCCAGAAAAGGGAGCATGCTCAGTCTCATAGCACCAAAATTTGGTGCAAATTTTGCAACATTTTTGACGCAATTCTCAGTCTATTGTCAGGGCAAACATTTAAACCTTTAGGGCAGCCCTTTACATGTGTGTGTATTTCTTTATTTTACCTAGCCTATAAAAATTAAGGGACACAAAGTTTATGACAACTCATGCAACCATAATTGAATAAAGTGTAGAGAAAGCTGTACTGCGATGTGTTTTTTTTTTCTTTTTTAACACTGCAGCAAAGTCATGGTGACTATATCCATGCAAAATTCATCATTTGAGCACTTAAGGACATCTCCACACTGAAATGGACATAACATTAATCATTTTCTAGGGCAGTCTAAAAAGGGCTTATCCCTATAATTATGGCTATCCACTCTCTACAGGTAGTGATCAGAAGACATCTTTAGCAGTCCCATAGACACGAAAGCAGCAGCAGTGTGCATGCTCAGTCTCTCCTCCATTCCCTTGGAGACACATGGCCCCCGTTTTCATGGGTGTCCCAGCAGTTTGGTCCTCAATAGAGATGAGCGAGCACCCAAATGCTCGGGTCCGTGTTATTCGAGTTGAGCTTTTCGTAAAATTCGAGAGCTCTACTCAAGTAACGAACCCCATTGACTACAATGGGAGACTCGAGCATTTTTGTATGTGGGATGCCGGATCCCGAGTTTTTTTTTTCCTTGGTTGGTGTTCTCTCTCTCTCTCTCCCCCCAGCCAAAAAATTTGCCATTGACACGTCCGCGCTGCGTCGTGGCGGGGAGGGGCCAAAACAGGCACGTCACAGCGGGGAGGAGCCAAAAACTGTGGCAGGTTCAAACATGGCGTGATGCTCGTTCAACTAACGAGCACCATCGAGTACGCTAATACTCGAACGAGCATCAAGCTCGGCAGAGTACGTTCGCTCAACTCTAGTCCTTAACGATCAGAGACTTATTCCCAATCTTTGGGTAGTTCTTTTTAGGATCAGTTGGGTCCTGTGATGCAATATCTGAGGCCAGATTAGAATAGAAGGGGCAACACTGAGCTCAGAAATGTACAGATTTTTTTATTTGATTCATTAGCATTTTCTCAATTAATGTAGCGCCAACATATTCCATAACGCTGTACAAATATTGTCATCACTCACATCGGTCCCTGCTGGGGCTCACAATCTAAATTCCAAATTAACCTATCCGTATGTTTTTGGAGTGTGGAAGAAACCTCACGCAAACACAAGAGGAGTATAAAACTCCATGCTAGTATTGCTCCTTGTCAAATTCAAATCTAGAAACCAGAGCCGTAACTTGAAGCTCCTGGGCCCCAATGCAAAACCTGTAACAGGGCCCCCAACTATAATGCTTTATTCATAGTTCTGGGCTCCCCTATATGGAGTAGAGAGGCCTTATGGGCCCCCTAAGGCTCCTGGGCCCGGGTGCAACCGCATCCCCTGTATCACCTTTAGTTACGCCAGTGCTAGAGCCCCATAAACAGTGCTGGTTTTTATGTAACTCAATTTTTTTTTTTAATTAAAGTTTGTTTTATTTAATAGAAACCATCTAAAATAAAATAATCCATCATTTTTATATTCCTATAATGTAAGATTTAGTACTATAAAAAGAAAAAACAAGGCGTCTGAATTGCTTTTGTTTTGGCTTCTAATTAAAAGTGTAAAGACAAATATAGATGAACCCCAACATACTTCTGTATATGCAGAAAGAGTGGTTTGTCTTGCAAAAATCAAGACTTCGGACTTTTTTAAGTTTGGGATAAAAAATAATATATATTTTGCATAACACTCAAGGCCAAAAATGACTTGGACCTAAAGGGATTATTACTGTCATACACATTAACCACTTTGGTCTCTTTTATCACCAGGACGGCTATTATACTAAGTGGCAGCATCCATTGAGGCAGTCAAGGGAAGCTGTACGGACATAACACATTGTTTGTATCATGCTAAAGGTCTTCTTCTCACAGTTGACTGCTGTTATCTTGAAATATACATGAGAGGCCTGGATGTAACATAATTCCTTAGGATTAATGGAACATGACAGCATAGCTTTACTTCCATTTTAGACACACCAGAGAAAGCTGAAGCCCATTGAGGAAACTGTGATGGATCACATCATGTAAATGAGTTCATTAGCATTTCTAAGGGCTCTGAATTGTTGTAACACTAGAAAACTCCTATCATAAACATTTAGGAACAATGTTAGGAACTGAACATTCAGGAACTGAATATTCCTTCTACAGTGTTTTGCCCTTAACCCCTTAAGGACACAACCCTTTTTTTCTTTTTCGCTTTTAGCTTTTCCTCCCCAATTCAAAAAAATCATAACTCTTTTATTTGTTCATCTATGTAGCTCTCTGAGGGCTTGGTTTTTACGGGATGAGTTGTATATTTTTTTAATGGTAGTATTTAATGTATCATATAATGTACTGAAAAACTTTTAAAAAGTTTGAAGTGTAGTGAAATGAAAAAAAAAACACAATTCCAGCGTCTTTGGAAGGGTCCTCTTTTTTTTACGGCGTACACACTTTAGAAAAAATGACATGATAACTTTATTCTAAGGGTTAGTATGATCATTACAATGCAAAATTCCCATCGTTTTTCCTATTTTTGCTGTTTTACTTAAAAAGATTTTTTTTTTGCCGCCTATTCTGACAGCCATAACGTTTTTATTTTTCCGTCAACATAGTTCTGTGGGTTGTTTTTTTTTTTGCGGGATATCCTGTAGTTTCTATTTTGTACAGCATACTATTTTCTGATTCCTTTTTATTACTTTTTTTTTTTTGGAGATAAGAAAACCAAAAAAGCACAATTCTGATGTATTTATTTTCTCATGATGCCATCCACCATGCGGGATAAATAATGTATTACTTCGATAGATTGGACTTTTATGGACACAGTGATACCAAATATGGTTTTTGTATTATTATAAATATGGAAAAAAGTTTTGTTTTTATTTTATCGTTAATAAAGCTTTTAAAACTTATTTTTACATTTTTTTAGTCGCCATAGGGGTCTTGAACTTGCGATTGTTTCATTATACTCCTGCAGTACAATCTAATATCACTGTATTACATTATACCACGATCTGACAGACATGGCTTCATAGGCAATCTGCTATGGTAGCTCTTAAGGTCTTTTAGAAAGCCTGCAATGGCAACCAAACTGCACCGTGAGATCACATGTTAGAATTGACAGCATTTAAAGGGTTAACAGCATTTACACCAATTGCCGCTGTTGCAGGTGGGTGTCAGCTTCCGATTGCGCTCCATAAAAACCCTGAACCTCCATGACGTAACTTTATGTTTTGGAGCGTTAAGAGGTTAATATTCTGCTGCTTGATTCTCTCATTTCCTTTTATTCTATTGAGCTCTTCAATAAGTTGCTCATAGGTCCTCCATTTAAAAAGTTTGACCTTTCAATACCCAACTCAACTTTTCTATATAGGCTTGGGGTTAAATAGATTTTTGCAATAATCTGATCAGTTGTATAACCTGCAGCTCATAAGCCTAAGCAAAATCTTTATGAAGGTTCCTCAACTGTCACCTACAATTAATATTACTAACGTCTGCCCGATGTGCCTTCACTATCGGCATTCATCACAGTTTTGCCTCTGGATCTCAACTATGATTTATTCATTTTCTGAAGGTTTAAATTTTGAGCAGTTGCATCATCTAATGTATCTGTGAGCTGACGAATGGACATACAGTAAATCATAATTATTGTGCATGCTTGACAATGTGGGTTGAATGTATTATGGCCATTCCAAATGTAAGTGTAAGGATCGGCAGTTCGTGGGTCCCTCGTGCCCTCACCGCTGGTCCTGTCACACGGGCTGCTGCTGTGCGGCGCAGGGGAGCCCCGGTCCTCGTCACCTCCTCTGGCCGCTGAGCTCCACCTCGCCGCCGGGTTGCTAGGGACGCGGTGGGTGTTGCCCCGTGTCGCGTCCTCGGTATCATGGCAACCAGGCATGTGTTTCCTTCCTGCCTCCTGCAGGGCTGGCGGCGGGTTCCCCATTGCTGCTGGGTGCACTCAGCTGCTGTCAGACTCCCCGCCCCAATCAGCTGCTGGGGCGGGAACTCTGACAGCATTTAAACCTGCTTGTGTCTGTATTCCAGTGGCAGTGTTAGTTTGGTCTTCCTGCTACACCAGCGTACTTCTTGTTGTGACTCCTGACTTTTGACTCCCTGTTTTTGAACCTGACGTTGCCTTTGCCTGACCCTCTTGTACCGCATACCCTCTTGTTGCCGACCCTGATAGTCTGACTCTCCGTGCTGTTGTTTGTTCCACTGTCTGTCCGTTTATTAGTCCCGGTGTTCCCCTTCTCTAGTGAGTGTAGGGACTGTCGCCAAGTGGTCGCCCCGGGGCTTAGCCCAGGGGGGCATGTAGGTAGGCACAGGGGTTGCGGGTATTCTCAGGGACTTACAGTTTCCCGGAGCCCGACTCCTGAAAGTAACACTGGTCGAAAGGAAGTCAGATCCCTACGTCCGACCAGCAACCTTGAACCCCTCTATGGAGGCCGTGGCAGCCTTAGCTAACCAGGTCCAGGTTCTGACGGACCTGGTTCAGGACCTGACTTCTCACCTGCAGCATCAGGAGCAGCAAGGGGCTACTAATATTGTGCAGCCCTCTCCCATTCCTGGTACGGTGTCTGAACCACGAGCAACACCTCCTGATTTTTTTCCGGGGAGAGAAGTCAGTTTTTTGCATTCAGAGAAGGCTCTATTTTGACCTCCGACCCCACACCTCTGGCACAGAATACCAGAAGTTGGGTTTCGTGATAACTCGCCTGAGGGGAGAACCCCAAAATTGGGCCTTCTCCTTACCAGCTGACTCTCCCACCAGACAGACACTAGACACCTTTTTTTCTGCCTTGGGCCAGCTGTATGACGAACCCGACTGTGCTGCCTTCACAGTCTCTAAACTCCTGGCCTTGCGACATGGGGGGAGGGTGACTAAGGACTATTGTTCACAATTTCACCAACACTGCACGGAGTCTGGGTGTAACGATGCTGCCTTAAAGGATCTGTTTCTGGCCAGTCTGTCGGAGGGCCTCAAGGACCTCTTGGTGGCACTCCTGGAGCCTAGGACCTTGGAGCAAGCCATGTCCCTGGCCATCCGGGCCGACCAACGCTTGAGAGCCAGATGCTCGACTCGGACCAGCCCTGTCCGTACGTCTACATCTTCGGTAGTTTGGACCTTAACCCCTCCCTCTGAAGGTGTGTTAAAGAGGGCCTGGCATGTCTTTGAGTCAACAGGGCCAACTGCATAGCTTTGCAACCACAGATGCCGTTGAGTCTATTGCAGCCTTTTTTTTCTCTCTACTCCACCTGAACCCCCATACCGTATCTCATTAGATTTTATTCTTAACACTTTGAATCTGTCAAGTGGGTGGGCTCCAACAAACACTGTCAATCAAATTTGATGTCATCCATTGACTCTGAGCCATGGAGACTGCTCTCTTAATAGATTAAAAGCAACAGGAGCTGAATCTATCGAAACTCAGTATGAGGGAATGGGGAATGCAGAGGTAAAAGCAAAGCTACAATTGAATCAGCTTTGCTGCAGTGCAGTGCACCCAGCACTACTAAGCTGAGGACATGGCAGGTCCTCTTTAAAATGGGACAGAAAATAACTTCTAGTCTTTATGGCTTCCCGCTAAACAGTGGTCAGATGATCGTGAATGCTAAAGAGAGGGGTGCTGTGTGAAAAGCTAGTACAAGAGCGACCCCATGTTGCCAAGAGGGATAATGATTGCTAGAGCTATCATGAGCATGCTTGGTTTGCTTTAGTGTATTAAGGCCCATTTACATGCAAAGATTATCGCTCAAAATTTGTTAAAACAATGGCATATGAGCAACAATTGTTGTATCTAAATGTTCACATTGTTTACTCTTCAGCTGGACAATGATTTTAAGGTGAGCTTAAAATACATCACTCAGCTGAGGAGTAGATAACACAGACTGCACGCTGTGTTCTCCAGGGGAGCTGCTGATTACATTGTATTCATGCCGACAGCCCTTGCGAGAACAAAGGAGCTGATTGCAAAGCTCAGACGACCTACTAAGTTCTGCAAGCAGCTCCTAGAGGCTCATTTGCACGGAAATGAAGCTGATAAAGTACAAATGGGTACTAGTGCTCATTAGTACTTTGTACAAAAACGATCACTAAAACTGTCAATCTTTCAATCATTTACAAGATTGTCTTTGCATTTAAATGAGCCTTTACTCCTTCAACTATAACTGCTGTCAGGGAGAGTAATGGTTTAACATTGTGTCTAACTGGACTCTGAGACAATGGGAGGAAGTCAGAGACCCAGCTTTAGGCTGTGTGGGTCTGATTGCAGTAGAGCCAAAGTAAATGACCAGCTGCTACTAGGCTGAGTACAGAGGAAGTGAGTTAGCCATGTATGTGTAAAGCCAACATCCTGATAACCATTGAATTACAGTATTTAAATGAAGTGTCTCTCTGCAAGCAGATCAGTTGATTTTATTGAACTTTATTTGCATCAGAGACATTTTACCTAGACACTGATTGTTGGAGAGACTGAGTTACTGTCCCTTATTAGGCCTGAAAGGTCTTCCCCAGTGTGGCTGTATAAAACAACAGTAAAGTGTTCAGAGTTAACCCACCACATCATTTGGGCCTTTATCTCTTCATAACTTTTCTCAGAGAGTGAGTGCCATCATCCCTCCTTCGGAACCTTATAGTTATAGATTACTTCTCAAAGTCTTTAAAGAAAGGGAGAAAAATGAAGGACTGGCTCTAGTTAGAGCTAACAAATTTCCTCTAAACGTAGCATTACTACCACAGACTAACCACAGCAGCACAGGAATGGTAAGTGGTGCCAAACTTATTAAGAAATGTATGTGGGCAGAATAGGCACAGGATAGAGAAGTGTCTGATCGCTGGGGGTCTGACTACAGGGACCCCCAGCAATTCCACAAACTGTGCACCATGAATTTGCAATGTGAATTGAGCGGCAGTGTGCATGTGTGACCAACGCTCCATTGCCTTCTATGAGATAGAGAGAGATTGATGCGCTTTCTTTCTCCTTCCCATAGAATTGGAGCTGTGGTCATGCATGCACATCACTCTCCATTTACATTGGGAACTCGGGCTGCACAGATGTTGGGATTGTTGGGGGTCCCAGCAGTCAGATCCCCAGTGATCAGACATCTTTCACCTATTCTATGCATGGGGAATAATAATGTCATTAGTGGGAACACCCTTTTAATTTCGACAAGTCTCTCTGTCACTATCATAAATGGTGAACTGATGAATACATTTGCACTCGCTAAACAGTGATCACATATGGCAATTGGGGACATGAAATTTAGAATATATTTAATTTGATTAAGAAAATAATCAATATGCTCTTACTAATAACAATATATTCTGAACTTATAATTGTATGGTTCTTGCAGTGTTAACAAGGCCTTATGCCTGGAACAACTAAATGCCCTGGGCAAAGTACATTTTTTCTCTATGCACATAAGGCCGCCTGCAAATGGGCGGAAATTCCGCGGCGGGATTTCCCGCTGAATTTCTGCCCCTGGAAGCTGCCATAGGATTGCGTTAACAAACGCAATCCTATGCTGAAATCTTGCACGGCAAACAAATCGCAGTATGCTTTATTTCTTTGCGGGGCTCACAGAGCCCCGCACAGAAACGTCACTCACCGGCCGCCGGCTCCGCTCTGCGCATATGCCGGCTGCCCGGCAGCCGGTACATGAAAGAGCCGGGGCCGCGGGAGCAGGTGAGTTTCACGCTGCTCTCTGCAGACGCTCGGGTCGGGTCCCGATGCGAAAATTCTCGCAGGCAGCCTAACTCAATGTTTTATCTGACACTTAAAAATCAGTCTCCAACTCTAATCAAAACAATCCAATGTGACAAAGAATGTGTTAATTATAATAACCCATCAATGATGAGTCAATAATGGGCCAATCAATTTATAGGGTGATTCTTGTTGGCAGCCAGTCAGAATTCTGTCTTAAAAGTCCCCTCTGCGGGATAATAGGCAGATTCTTTTGGTATCTCTTGGCAAGAAGTCTCCAGGCCTGTATTCTCTTTTCTTACTTTTTTTTCCCTCTCTCATGTTACTTTTTGTCTGTAAAGGCTCTTTTACATGCAACGATTATCAATCAAAATACATTTAAACATCCGAAAGTGAGCGATAATCATTACATGTAAACGTGGGCATTCGTGCACTATTCATTTACTTATAGTTAGCCGTGGGTTTTTCTCCCATATAAAAACCATCCCTAGCAGTTCCAAATAAATTCTTATCAATGTACCTATTGTGTTTGCTTTGCATACACAATGAGTACACTGTTTACTCATGTAAACACACACCCAGCTGAGCAAACAGCTGCTTCAGCTAATGAGGGAACATAAGAGATGATCAGGTGTGAAAGTAAAAAAAATGCATAATGACAGACATTTTTGCTAAAATTTTTACATCATGAGTCTTTCAAATAAAACAAGGAAAATGATGGCCCTCATTTATCAAAATTATCGAATAACAAAACTGTCTTTGTTGCCCATTGCAACAAATCCTAAAGTAACTTTGGAAAAATATAAGCTGCATTTTTATTGATGGCCATAGACAATAAACCAGTTTTTCTCTAAGAAAGTTTTGATAAATGAAGCTCTATACTTTGTGTCCATATTAATCTGCCTCTAATTGACAAATATCTTTGCAACTATATGTGAGTTTAATATTCTCCTATAGCCAGAAGCTCTTCCAAATATTATTTTGGCCATTAAGCAAAGGAAAACTCTTAATACTGTTTAAAAATTGTTTCAAAAACATCAAAGAAATCATACGTTTACCGAAGCCCTTTCTAAAGACAACAAGACGTTGATTGAAGCACAATCAACAGTCGTGAACGCCTAAAATCCAGGAAAAGTCAACAGAATTTTCTCATTACCAGGTTACAAAACAAAGTGTCGCCAGAATATAAAAACAGGACAAATGTGGAACACATTATAAATTAAGCCCTTGGACAGTCTGAGTATTTTTGTCATCCTTTGCCATCTGAATTCAGGCCTATTCCTGTGTTTGTTTTTTAACAAGCCTCAACTGTAATTAGTGATCATAGAGCCCGGAGCAAGTCAGGCATTGGAAGGAACAATAATCAACATAAAGTGACAATGTCACATTATTCGCGTATTCAGGCTTCCATAAAAAGTTGCATAACTGTAAATATCTGACAATAGAAAGACATAACAGTGGGTTATAGACAAAACTAAATTTGTACTTCTTCCATTTAGCATTTTTACTAAAATCAAAATACATTACAATAGCAGGATAAAGTAAAATTGGCCGTAATATAGTTTATACTGCCCTAAGTATGTTTTATAAAATTATCTGCATTATATTATAGATATATAAAGCTGCATCAGATGGGTCCATTGGACACCAGTGGTATCCGCTGTATGACAAATTTGCCACTGTGCCATGACTTCTGTTACAAACTGTAGCCATGATGCGAATGTGAACAAAAAGTAAAACTTAAAGAGTAACAGCTATTGGCCAAAACTTTTGACTGGTCATAAAAGCATGTCCGAAGTTTTCAATGGTGGGAATCCGGGTGCTGAGACATGCACTGATCATTGAAATAAAGAGGCTGGGTGGGCTCTTTGGCTCTCTTCGTTTGCGGAAGGAGTGGCAAAATAGCCGTAGGTGCTATAAAACTTACATCCCCGGACTCAACATGTCAGTTACTTCGAGTCCATAAGTTTAGCTTATAGGCTCTAAATAGCTGACAGAGCCTCTTTAAATGTATCAACCTGCTGGAGATGAAGATTTGTATCATGGACTATATAGAGTTTGTATTATTTGAATGACACATGTGTAAAACAAGGCTTTTTATTGTTGTTTTTCCCTATGAAGACCTTTTAAAGGTTATATTTTCATATGGACAATCATCAACTTGTCTTCATGGATCCACGTTCTCTAACCCTGGTGATCAGTTAATAACACTGAGGATGCTCTGTGTAACTGCTCACTACATGGAATAGATGGTTGTGTTGATGCTCTTTATTATGGCTAATAGAAGACAGTACTAAATGTTGAATAGGGGACCTCCTCTAAGATGCCCATTGCATCTACACTACATTAGGAGGGAGATAGGCTTACACAAATATGGCCACAACTACTGGTAAGTTATTTACTATGTTTCAGCTACTGGAATCACATTTACAATGATCATTGCTGCTGTATAATGTCCTCTATGGTGCTGTTTTTCCTCTGTGTGTACTGCAGAGAGGTAAGGATCAGAATCTAATGTTAGTAGGCAGCAAGCAATAACAAAGTCCAATAAAAAAGCTGAGGTCAGGGAGCACAGAAGTCAGAATGGTCAGGACTTAGGCTGTAGTCCGAACCAGAACAAACATAAATCAGAGCTTTGTCCCGATGGCTGATGAGACTGATTGCTTAGGCATTCTGTATGGTCTGGAGGATGCCTAATATAGCCAAAAATAGATTATACATGGGAGACCAGATAAAAGAGCGTGCAGTGGCCCTTTAAGAAAAGGAGTGGAAGTGCTTGAGCCATATAGGCAGAGGATTGAGAATGAACTAAGGAGCAAGTGCGGCATGCAGTATGTGACAGATTGCGGCACCCAATCGTGGCCTTGGGAGCAGGTTATCAAAGTGAACAGCAATGGTGTGCCGTGACATTTATACTGAATTTGTAGATTTTCTAGAGGCCACCATCATATGGTGACATTAGACATTTGTCAGTAGATGCTACCACGTTTGACAGGATTCATCCACATTCTCCTGTCAATCTTATCTGACAGATTTGACTGGTTGAATTGCATGTACACGACCACTTCATTCATAGGGTGATTCCCAGCAGTCAGACCTTGGTGATCATGCATTTATCACCTATCGTGTGAATAGGTGATAAATGTTTTTTTTGTTGGATAACTCCTTCACGTCTCACTTCACATTTACCCAATTACATCCCAAAAGCTGTATATAAATACTCCTGATTTTGTGGTCTAGGTTGTGTTGTAGTCCAATGAAAACAAGGACTTACAGTATGCAGTCTTTTGGCATTTTAAAGTGCCACTCCGATGAAATTTCTTTCCATTCATTCTGTAGCTATCCCTCAGAATATATGTCAGCTAGTGTTACCTTGGTTAGTTATTTCTGTCTTTCTGAAACTCCGGGCCTCCTTCTCTTCAGCTGGTCTTGTGATTTCAATTTACTTGCGTTTATGCTGTCTGAAAATAGTAAATTTCTCAGTCTGTGGAATGGTGTTACATTAGACCCTGCCACAAAATTGTCTAGAGGTTTACACAAACACTCCTATCACAGTTACTGATGATGACCACACAGTTATAATAGAGGAGATCACAGCTCATTCTTCTGACTGAAAATTTATGGTCTGTAGCTTGTTTAGGATAGAATACAGATAGCAATGACAGTGTTTTGTCCTGCAGCAGAGATGGTACAGTCTCTAGCTGCTCACGTAATGTTGTTCTTCAACACTTCCATTGAAGGAGAACTCCCCACCTCCCGTGGTAACCTGTTCCACTCATTGATCACCCTCACTGTCAGAAAGTTTTTTTTCTAATATCTAATCTGTGTCTCCTCCCTTTCAGTTTCATTGCTTCTGCTCTTTCCTTGTGCAAATGCGAATAGGGCTGATCCTGCTGCACTGTGACAGCACTTCAGATATTTGTAGACAGCTATTAAGTTTCCTCTCAGCCTTCTTTTTTGCAAGCTAAACATTCCCAGATCCTTTAACCGTTCCTCATAGGACACTGTTTGCAGACCGCTCACCATCTTGGTAACTCTTCTCTGAACTTGCTTCACTTTGTCTATGTCTTTTTTAAAGTCGAGTGCCCAGAACTGGACACAGTATTCCAGATGAGGTCTGACTAAGGAAGAGTAGAGGGAAATAATGACCTCATGTGATCTAGACTCTATGCTTCTCTTAATACATCCCAGAATTGTGTTTGCCTTTTTTGCAGCTACATCACATTGTTGCTCATGTTCAGTCTATGATCTATTAGTATACCCAAGTCTTTTTCACATGAGCTGCTGCTTAGCCCAATTCTTCCCATTTTGTATGTGCTTTTTTCATTTTTCTTGCCCAGATGTAGGACTTTGTATTTCTTCTTGTTAAATACTAGGTATTTTTGCCAGAATGGCCCTTTAACAATTTGTTGCCACTTTTCTCTGTATAATTAGTTTTCAATGTTGTGATTATGTATGTATTACTGAGTACTTGTATAGCTGTAATTTCCTGTATTGCTTGGGAACCTATATTTACATATGTGAAATATTATACCGCGATGATTTGAACCTAAATTACTCAACCTGCATGTCTAGCTTAAAACACAATGCATTGATATCTACTCTACAAACCTCTAACACCCACTTTGAGTTTGCAGAAGATAAATTTAAGAAACAGACAACATAGCAGCATCTTCATCTTCTTTTGACCACATGGAGGTCTGCTTAAACTTCTTGCTTTGTATTGTATGATGGTGGCATCTGTCTAACGTGTTTGGAATGAGTTAGCTGAGTCATTAAACTGGAGCAGCTTCACTGCTTTTGTGACTCCTGTACAGCTGAGTTCCTCCATATAAGAGCATATCTGGCAGTCATTAATCACTGTCAGTTGTGGATGGCTGCACGGTACAAACTGTGCAGGTGGAGCACTCAGCTTGTCCTGTACCGTAGATCCCATGTCTACGGAGTCTTTATTCTTCTGGGTTATGTGTTGAGAACATTCTGTCATTTAGTCTCTAGGTAAAACTTAGAAAATATTAATAGTGCATAGGTTAATATTGATGAGAAATTCCAACATAACACATTTAAAGCTACAGTTATCCAAAATCGCTGTTTTATATCTAAGTTTATTTCCGGTTTTGTTTTGCTTTTAGTTGCAAATGTCCAACCTCAGAGGTTCAGCTATCCATTCAGGACTCTGCATGTGGCAGAGGCCCATGCTCAAAACTGGTACGGTAGTGTCTAGAGGCCATATGGCCCCTTAATATATTAAGTCACACAGCCTCATTCTACTGCCATACTGGCTTCATGTAAATCCATCCGCATTTAAATTAAGCTTTTTAAAGACTTTTGCCATGTCCTAAGGATATGTCAAAACTTTTGATCACTGGGATCTGGCTGCTGAATCCTCCACCGATTGCTAGAATGAGCCAGCTGAAGAACTCATCTGAGCACTATTACTACTCACTAGCTGAATATGGACTCAATGGAAAGTCTATAGGCCCGTCTTCTGCTAGCAAGCAGTGACAGCACTTGGGCAAGCAATTCAGCTGGCTCGTGTAGCAATTGGTGGGGATCTCACCAGCTGGACCCTGGCAATCAAATCTTTTGAGATTTCCCTATGGTATATCAAAAGTTTTTAGAAAGAGAAGTAAAACTTCAATCTTTCAGTGACATGGGTTATTTTGGACCTATACGACACTTAGGACAATTTTAAAGGCATTTTCATCTCTACTTTTTAAAAGTCATAACTCTTTTATTTTCCATCAACATGGCAACATGAGGTTTTGTTTTTTGTTGGTAACATTTTTGGGGTACATATCGTTTTTTTTTATAACTTTTATTGCGCTCTTTTGGGAAGCGAAGTTAACAAAAAGAGCATTTAGGCTCAGTTTTTTAGCTTTTTTTATAGCGTTTGCAGAGAAGAATAAAAATGTGTTCAATGTATTGTCCAGACCGTTACAGATGCGATAATACCAAACATATTTTTTTTCTAATTTCTTTAAACAAAGACAGAAAAGGGGCAATGCATTATTGCTTATCATAGTGATCATAGGCCATAGAGAGCCGAATGCCATTGATTGGTGATTGGTTGCCATGGAAACCCACTGGCCCTCCGCGATTACATGATGGGGAGCTGATGATGTCTGTGAACCTTTTACATGCCACTGATCCCCCCTGTTGTATCTGGAGGTCAGCAGCCAGTTACAGGCAGCTCTCCTGCTGTGGATGACATGGGCTCAGCTTCTAAGACTGTGCCAAACATAGGATGAAAATGTATGTTCATTTGCAAGAACTGCTTCACATCCATTACATTTATGTCCTGAGGTGGGAAGGGGGTAACAAGTGCATACCCTTGCATACCAGACAGAATTAAATGTGGAGTGAGGGTGGCTACCTTAAATAGCCAGTGGCTGTCTAGATTGGCCAGAGATGGATAAACTGGGTGTGTGCACTGACAGTCTATGAGTTTGCACGATCTAGAGGCTCAGTTACAGCAAATGTGAACCGATATGCCACAGGATACTATACAGAACCTGTATGCCTCCATGCCCACCCATATCACATCTTGCATCATAGCTAGAGATGGTCCAACAAGGTACTTGAGCCACCATGCTCAACTGTATCATATCTTGCATTCAAACTAGAGGTGGCCAAACAGGGTACTAGAACCTCCATGCTGTACATATCATGTCTTGCATCCAAGCTAGAGGCAGCCCAACAGGGTACAGGAGCCTCCATGCCCACCTGTATCACATCTTGTATCCAAGCTAGAGGTGGTACAACAGGGCATAGAGCCTCAATGCCTGCCCATGTCACACCATGCATCAAGTCTAGAAGTAGTATTACAGGGTACTAGAGCCTCCATGCTCACTCTTATCACATCTTGTATCCAAGCTAAAGGCAGTACAGCAGGGTACTAGAGCCTCCATGCCCACCCGCAATAAATTATCCTTTTGCTCTGATATTGTAGTAATGTATATCAATGTTACAATCACACATTGAAAGTTTTATTTGATTCAGACAACTTCTTCTAGGGAATGTTTTTTTTCTTTACAATATTTTTTTTTCTGCACAGACTTAGTAGTATATGTGTGTATTGATTTTTCATGCACAAAGGTTTCTATAGCCTACCACTACAATAAGAAGAAAAAGTCATTTTGTGGGCCATACAATAATTCACTGATTGGCTGGTTGGATAATAATGATTTTAATAAGTTAATCTTCATTATCTGCAGGGCATAAATAAACATAACAGTTATTCCTATCTTATGGTTTTGGATGGGGAAGCACACTTTTGGTTTAAAACACAAGAGTTCTTAAAAATTAGAACAAACCCACAGTCATATAAGATAAATAATTTGTTAAAAAGTGGACAGTTCTACAATAAACAATTGGAACAAAGTAAATAGTCTGCAGCTTAGGCTAGTGTACCATCAAGAGGTTCTTTCTCTTCAGCGCTCCCATGTTCTGCAGCAGAAGCTATTCGTTCCACCTCTTTGAGCTCCTTATGATATTTAGCCATTATTGCTGCATAGGCGCATCCATATACTGCAGCTGCCAACATCATTAGACATACAATCCCACAGACTACTCCAGTGATAACGACAGTGGCTATGGCATGCCTCAGGTTGGCTGGTCTGGGCTTTGGTTTTGGTTCACATTCGGGATGACTACCGTCCATGTGATCCCCATGATATCCATGTCGACCATTACTCCTATGTTCTGGACCATGTTGGTGGATATTGGCCATAGGAAATGAAGTGGTGAATGGAGGACAACTTTTATAGAACTCAAATGGGACTTTGAGAAGATCCTTTCCTTTACGTGTCTCTGGGCTGGTACAGATCACCTCATCGATGATACCTCCTAAAAATAGCAAACAGTAAAAACAAGTCAAAGAAATGATAGATCAAATGGACAAATAGAATTGAAGGTTTGGACAAAGATATACAGTATATATGGAATAAATTTTCTTTCACAAGAATATAATAAAGGTCCTAGTGCCAATATTGAATACTGTTTCCACTTTTGCTGCTGTAGGAATAGCGGAACCAATGCACCACCACAAATGTGCACTTCCAAATGCACACTATAACATATGAAATAGAATACAGGTCTAAGGGCAAGAGACAGCAATTCTCTAGTGTTCGTAATCAGCACTTCTCACGCTTAATGCAAAAACACCACTCCAGTAAGTACAGAAGAATCAACTATTTAGCCAGCAAATTAGGGTCAAACGTACTGTATTTTCAAATTTCGTGTATTTCTGGGCTTAAGTCCTTCACATGTAAAGTATCAGCAGAATCACAGTCATGCAGCAGACAATGTGCACAAATAAATGGCTGATACAAGTGTACATACACAGCCACCAACATCCCTATCTTCATCACACATAAACTCCACTAGAGTCCAACAAAAGGCTAGCAAGCTGTAAGATCAGGGAACGAGAACAGGAAAGTGTGGAGTGCTCCAGCCAGGGGTGTACTCCTACACCTCCCCCCTTCCCCGTTCAAAATGGGTCCTTGGTGATACCACCTGACAGTCTACAATGGCCACAGTGTACTCCTACACCTCCCCCCTTCCCCGTTCAAAATGGGTCCTTGGTGATACCACCTGACAGTCTACAAGGGCCACAGTAACCCAAAAATAAGATCCCACACGTTGTAGAATAGGGGCATTCATTCCTCTACAACTCTACATTTTCCCATTCTCGTTCCCTGATCTCTCAGCTTGCTAGCTTTTTGTTGGACACTAATGGACATCATGTGTGAGCAAGAGAAGGATGCTGTCGGCACTGTGTGCATGCTTGTTTTAGCCCTTCATTTGTGCCTGTTATCTGCGACATGACTGCAATTCTACTGCTTCTCTGTATAGTAAGGTTAAATGACGTTAAAGTGGCCCTTCAGTAAAAAAAGGGAAATTTTGACAATACATGGCAAATATATACTCAGTATATCTAGTGCCCTCATGATGAATGATCCTGCTGCCGTTCCTGCATTCTGAACCCCTTCTCTATTTGCATCTACATAAAATGGCCACCAAAGTTTCAGACAGCTCTATGTAGAACATTCTTAGGAAGTCTAAGGTATGCCCACCCTCCACTGCCTTCCACACTGCTCAAACGCCTCCAGATAGATCCATAGTGAAGAGACTAGCAGGAGAAGACAACGACGATGGCCACAGTGCCAATGTCATTGGTGGTGATCCATCTCTACTTGGGTGGATCCAGTGCATACGTGCCATTCATTTTAATGCCCCGTCTTGTAGTGCTGCCTTGTCCTGCAACAGAAATGTATAGCCAAATCTGTTTTCCTTTTAAATTACCCTCTGATTGCCTGGGGATAGTTGGACTTTTTTTAATTAAAGAGTGTCTTCTTTTACAAAACAACTCTTTTAAAAGGTTTATCTTTTTTGGACAATTTACTTGTGTTAGAAGGGTTCCTGGCGAGATTCACATTACAAAGTGTCCCACTGCTGGCATCCACAGCAATCAACTATTGGAGACATCTGCCTTTTCACGATTGGAGCTTCCCTGTATGGAAATTAGACACATAACCCTGGAGCAAGCACATTTTCCCTGGCTTAGTTTCAGTGTTAATCCACATTAGAATGAGAGAACCAAATGATCTGAGTGACTTAAAATGAGGCTCAGTCATTTTTGCTAGACTAGTTGGGGCCAGAATTTCATATACTGCCAACTTTCTGGGATTTTCTCATGCAGTGGTGTCAAGAGTATATGGTGTGATGCAGGAAAAACATCCTATGAAACGGGATTATGTGGATGTAAAGGGGTCAAAGGAGGATGTCAAGAATAATTCTGATGAACAGGCAGTTCACAATCAAGCAAATAAGCAGCCAAATGACATGTCTGAACACAACTCATTGTTCCCTTGCACTGATGGGCTTTAACAACAGTTGACCATTGTTGTCTTCGAAAAAAAAAAAAAGGCCAGACCGAGTGGTCAAATGAGCCCAAGACTTGGATCATTGAGTAGTGGATTAAATCTCCTGGTCAGGTAAATCCACATTTCCATTCCATCATGCCAATGGATTTGTCATCATTTGTCGCAAAGAGCAAGAATCGATGAACCATTCTTATGAGGCTTTCAGAACCTGTCAGTACCTCCATGTAATTTGCATCAACTGCAAGAAGCTTCCTGTCCACATGGGCCAATGTCCCTGAAGAGCAATTTCAGCACCCAGTGGAATCGATGCCACAGCGAATTGCTGCGGTTCTAAAGGCCAAAGGAGTTTCAACGCTCTACTACATGGGTGTCTCTAATACCGTAGCCATTCAGTATATATAAATGCGCTGGCGGCGTATTGGATGGATGTGCTTGAGAAATAGTTGAGTAGTGCAAAGATCAACATCCCATGTAGAAAATCGACTATACAATGGTTATAATTTTTAGTCTGTTGATGTTACATTTGCTAAACAATTGGATTATAATGATGATAATAATCATAGCATTCGTTTTTCTCATAATCCCAAGTCTATATAATTATAGTTCTTTTATGCATTGGCGACCAGAAAGGATTTAAACCCTGCATGTCTCCGCATATGAAAAGGATCAGATAATGGGTTATTTGACACAGAGATATAGCCCATAATCTTTTACCTGGCACAAAGAATAAATATTCTAGGCAGACATCCTATTTGGACTCCTCACTGTGCATTTTTCTATGGATTTTTGGATCCCGAAACACATTTGGATCCCTGTCTTTTTTTCATGCCGCTTTTATTTATGGACAGAACCTCCAGAGAAAATAGAGGCAGCTACTGCCAAAAGCTTCTTAATAACTGGCTTTGGTTTTGCAAGCTTTATGCTGCAATTTGTGATACGAGCTTTTAAACAAATAATAATAAAACAACTATATTTTATTGACCCGTTTAGCTGCACCACAAAAATGTGAATTGTGAAAAGTAACAAACAGAAAATGTATCTCGAAAAGTAAAAAGAGTGCGTGAACCCATGTCTACACTTACAGTCGGATTCCATCAGTTTATATTTGCTTCATTTTTCAGAATTTACAACCTTTTCAGTTTCTGTAATTGCATCAAAAAATTGAATTTCTAAGAAAGTTGAAGGGGTTCTCTTACCAAGACAAATCATCCTTTAAAACCCTTGGCAATTAGCTGTTGTCATTGGGTGAAGTTATGTCAGCTACAGTTATGAGAAAAATGAAGTACTCCCTCTTCTGTAGTTTTGAATATCAGGGAATTCAAAAAAATCGGTCCCTTAGATGGTCTGAAAAATTAGATAAATACAACCTCAGATGAACAATAGCACTTGGGCAAATTACACTGTCATTATTTATTTAGCAAAAACTAGGTGAGGGCTCATCACATGGATGATTTTGCGCAGCTAAATTACACACGCAAAAAAATTCCAACCACTAGAACCAATGGAAACGTTCAGAGGAACAATTTTTAGCTGCTTCAAAAATAAATCGCACCTAAAAAGATAGGACATCAGTGACCGAAATTCCTTGCTGCGCAAAAAGATAGGTCTTGACCTGTTTTGACTGAAAAACACAACTAACTGACAAAGAGTTCTATGGAGGTCTATGTGAGAAGAAGGGGAGTGAGATAAGCAGTGTTAGCTAAACATTGCCATTGTTTAGCTAAATCTTCTAAACAATAGCATTGGCAGGGAGAGGGAGTTTTGGAAACAATTCCAAAAGGAGGAGGAGTCAGATTAGCAGCAGGAAGTGCTGATAAAGAATGTCACATGGGTGTATGTAGTGTAGTGAAGGTATTGTGATGTCCGGAAAAATATAAATCTGTCCCTCTCTCTCAGCAGCGCGCTTTGCCCTGCAACACACTGCTCCCGATTGTGTGAATGGACGATTTTCACGCTAATGGGGCTCGGGACTTGATTACAAAAAATCGTCCATTTATGCGATTTTCACATGATTTTGCCACAATTTTTTGCGCAGCTATCTTCTGCACGATTTTCACGCCCATGTGAACGAGCCCTCAAAATGCAGAAGGTGTGTGGGAAAAATTAAGTACACCCTTAATGCTTGCATAAGTAGCTGCTAATAAAATTCTCTTGATTAATTGATCATCAGCAAGTGTGATCACCTCTATAAAAGCAGGAGTCTTGGCAGTTTGCTGATCTGGAGAATTCAGGCATGTTAAGACAATGCCAAGAAGTAAAGGCATCAGGAATGATCTTAGAGAAGTAATTGTTGCTGCCCATCTATCTGGGAAGGGCTATAAGAATATTTCCAAAGAATTCAGAGTTCCTCATTTTATTTCACAATGAGAAACATTATTTACAAGTGGAAAATATCCAAGACAGTTGAGAATCTTCCCAGGAGTGGACCTCCCAGCAAATTCACCACAAGGTCAGACAGTACAAAAAAAAGCCAAGAGATACATCCCAGACTCTAAAGGCCTCAGTTGCCATGTTAAATGTTAAAGTATGGCTTGCTTGAAAGGCTTGCCGGGAAAAAGCCTTCTTTTTTCTAAAAACAATATGGTAGCACAGCTAAAGTTTGCAAAGCTGCATATGAACAAACCACACAACGTATGGAACAATGTCCTTTGGACATAAGAGACCAAAGCGGAGATGTTTGACCAGAATACCCAGCACTATGTTTGGCAAAAACAAACAGCATATAAACACAAGCATCTCATACCAGCTGTCAAGCACGGTGGTGGATGGGTGATGATTTGGGCTTGATTTTCAGCTACATGACCTGGGCACTTTGCAGTCATTGAGTCGCCCATGAACTCCTCTGTGTACCAAAGTAGTCTAGAGTCTAATGTGACATCTATCCAAAAGCTAAAGCTTGGCTGAAACTGGGTCATGCAACCGGACAACAATCTCAAGCACAGTAGCAAATCTACATCAGAATGGCTGAAAAAGAAGAGAATCAAAGTGTTGCAATGGTCCAGTCAAACCTCAACACAATTGAAATGCTTTGACAGGACCTTAAGAGAGCCGTGCATAAATGATTATCCACAAAACTGACAGAACTGAGGCAACCTTATAAAGATAACTGGGCCAAAATTCCTCTAGAATGATGTGAGAGACTGATAAAGTCATACAGAAAATGGTTTGTTCTTGATTTTTCACACACTGCTTCTGAATTTTGGTCTATTTTTTAAATGATGACACAGTATAATTTCTTATGTGTTATTGTTCATTTGAGGTTGTATTTACCAAAGTTCAATACCTTCTAAGGGCGTAGTCACAGGGGCGCATTGGCACCCGTACACAGGCGCCGATGCGCCCGTGTGACTGAGCCCTTACTGCAGGAAGAACACGGCCGTACTTCAAGACGGATGTCTCTCTGCAGCGCTGAAGAAAGAACACATGACCGGCAATGAAGCCGGTCACATGTTCTTTCTTCCGGTGCTGCAGAGAGACGTCCGTCCTGAAGTCTGGCGTCTTCTACCTGCAGTAACACGGGTGCCGATGCGCCCGTGTGACTAAGCCTTAAGTCTCAGATATTTTTAAGTTATGTCTAAATACGTGAAACCATAGAATTCAAAGATGGTATACTCGGCTTTTCTTATGTCATTTTTAAATAAGTAGAGACTGAAAAGAATAAAAAATGGACTCACCTGGTGTGGGGGCCTGTCTAAACAGCAGGCTCCCCACACCACTTGTCCAGGTGTGCCTTCAATAGGGACTGCTACACACACCTAAGCCATGTATTGTTCCAGGGGTTCTGAGAGAGAATCATCGGAAGGGCCCAGGATACAAGACCTTGGTTGTAGATATGAGATAAACAAATGTAAAAACAATTCCTGCGCTACAATAAGTGTTGGTAGCTGTGTATTAATACAGCCGGTTACTTACTTGAGAGGAGACCACAGTGTCCAGTGGATCTTCTCAATAAGTCTAAAATGGAGATAAGTCTGACTGGCAAACTGGTGAATCATCCATTTGGCCCAGGCTCTGACATTACACTATGTGCAGTTCATAGCAGGGGGTTCATCAACTTTTTGTTGGTTAATGCACAAATAAGTTGTTATCTAGAGATGAGCGAGCATACTTGTCCGAGCTTGATACTCGTTCGAGTATTAGGGTGTTCAAGATGCTCGTTACTCGAGACGAGTACCACGCGATGTTCGAGTCACTTTCATTTTCTTCCCTGAGAAATTTGCGCGCTTTTCTGGCCAATAGAAACACAGGGGAGGCATTACAACTTCCCCCTGCGACGTTCAAGCCCTATACCACCCCCCTGCAGTGAGTGGCTGGCGAGATCAGGTGTCACCCGAGTATAAAAATCGGCCCCTCCCGCGGCTCGCCACAGATGCATTCTGACAGAGATCAGGGAAAGTGCTGCTGGTGCCGGAGCTGCTATAGGGAGAGCGTTAGGAGTGATTTTAGGCTTTAAGAACCCCAACGGTCCTTCTTAGGCCATAGAAATCGCAGATCGCACCTATGTGCAATCTGTGATTCCTGTTCTCTTCTCTATATGCGCTCAATGGGGCCGGCGGCAGCAGCGCCGACCCCATTGAGAACATATAAAAGACAAATCATTCTTCTCTGCCACAGCTGTAACAGCTGTGGCAGAGAAGAACGATGTTTGCCCATTGAATTCAATGGAGCCGGCAATACAGCAGGTTCCACTGAAAGCAATGGACTGCCGGCGATCGCGGGATGAATTGTCGGGAAGGGCTTAAATATATAAGCCCTTCCCTGCAATTCATCCAGAAATGTGTTACAATAAAAATATATACCGTATATACCGGCGTATAAGGCGACAGGGCGTATAAGACGACCCCCCAACTGTCACCTTATACGCCGGGAATACAGCGGAGCAAAGAATAAAAATCATTACTCACCTCCCCCGGCGTTCTGCGGCGCTGCTGCAGGATGTCGCTCCCTCCTGGTCCCTGGCAGAGCATTGCTTTCTGGACCCAGGGCTTGAAATCCCCGCCTCCAGAAAGCTACTGTGATTAGCTAACACACGCCGTCAGCCAATCACAGCCATTCAATGACATCATTGTCATTGGCTGTGATTGGCTGAAGGCACGTGTGTTTTCTGGAGGCGGGGATTTCAAGCCCTGCGTCCAGAAAGCAATGCTCTGCCGGGGACCAGGAGGGAGCGACAGCCTGCAGCAGCGCCGCAGAACGCCGGGGGAAGTGAGTAATGATTTTTATTCTTTGCTCCGCTGTATTCCCGGCGTATAAGGTGACAGTTGGGGGGTCGTCTTATACGCCCCTTCGCCTTATACGCCGGTATATACGGTATATATTTTTATTTTTACACATTTCTGGATGAATTGCAGGGAAGGGCTTATATATTTAAGCCCTTCCCGACAATTCATCCCGCGCACGCCTGCAGCCCATTGCTTTCAGTGGAACCTGCTGTATTGCCGGCTCCATTGAATTCAATGGGCTAACATCGTTCTTCTCTGCCACAGCTGTTACAGCTGTGGCAGAGGAGAACGATCTTTATGCTGACAGTGCGGGGGGGGGGGGGGGGGCACTCTTGCCGCTATTGTGGCTTAATACTGGGACCTGTGAACTTGAGATGCAGCCCAACATGTAGCCCCTCGCCTGCCCTATCCGTTGCTGTGTCGTTCCCATCACTTTCTTGAATTGCCCCGATTTTCACAAATGAAAACTTTAGCGAGCATCGGCGATATACAAAAATGCTCGGGTCGCCCATTGACTTTAATGGGGTTTGTTACTCGAAACGAACCCTCGAGCATCGCGAAAATTTCGTCCTGAGTAACGAGCACCCGAGCATTTTGGTGCTCGCTCATCTCTATTGTTCTCCTTATTGCTGATTTGTCATGTGCGCACTGATAATTGCATGGTATATAATACAGTTAAAATTGTTTATTGAGTGTTAACACTGCCAATACTTATCAGATAGCTGGACTAGTGTCCAACTGACAGCTATCTCTCTTGACCCATTACCCGGACACATGTATGCTTGACTTGGCCAAGAATGCATGTGTTCTAAACGTAGAGAGGCTCTGGCAAACATCTCTGATACCCAAGAATAAAATGAGCGGGAAGTTGAAACCCAATTGCCCAATCCTTATCTCCCTAGCATCTGCCTTCGGGTGAGAGTAGAGAGGACACCTTACAAATTAGATGATGACATGGTCCTACTGAAATTGGCAGGTTTCGCCAATCTATATTTAAAGGGAATGTTTCACCTACTTTTAGCCCTATGCGCTAAGCTTTTGAGCTGAAAGGAGGTGACCCGCTGAATCTGGAGATGTAAGTGTTATACTTATCTCTCTCGTCATTCCATCGGTATTAGTGCTAAGTAGTCCGCCTGTTATAATTTTATAGTGGTTCTTTTCTCTGCTGTTTCCAATGCATTTCACGCCAATAAAGGATAACTTTGTTTTCAGTTACACAGATGAAAATATCTCTTGAGAATATCTATTCTTAGTGACTTCTGAAGCCTAGTATTAGCGTGTTAACATAAGACGCTGCAGTTTTAGGTGTCCTGGCCCTTTAAGCATATACAAGACACAATGGTAGAACAATACTTTGCAGTACAGAGTTTCCAAATCCAAGTGAAAACTTGGCCCCAGGAGAGTTTTTAGTGAAGCTTCCATTCATGTTAAGTAGACTTACATTGCGTCTTGATGCAGATAGATGACTAGTTGACTGCTTGGAGGCAGATGATAGCTCCTTCTATTGTGCAATAGTTTAACCAGACTTTAGGACATGTGGACTCAAGCTGAGGCTGTCACATAGATAAATGAAGAGAAAAGCTACTGGCTGGATGGAATAAAATCTAAAATCCATTATTAATTCTTATGAATGTTAATATGAAGCATGGGAATGCCTGACGAGTAGTCTGGACATCTTTTGATTCGTGTAGTTTTACAACCTGGGAAGTCCCAGCAATTCCCTAAGAGCATTCATCCCGCCATTTCTAAGCCTTTTTAATTTTTTTATGTCAAGTTACTGATTGTCATCCTGAACAGATTCAGCGCATGTTATACACTGTCCAGAGCCAGCTTCCTGACAAAAGGCATTAGCTGTGTGGTTGTAATGTCAAATTCAGGCAAAGAGAACAATCGAAAGATCAAATTGTATGAATTCTGGCACGTAGATGTAAAGCACGCTGAATAATGAAATGCTTGCTTCAATGCATTCAGCAAAGACATACAAAACATAGAAGCAGACCAAGCAGTTGCTATGAGGCCATAGGAGAAAGTAGGTCCAGTGCTGATTAGTCCTATCCCCTTTACTAAAACATGATGGTAACCTTGTAAGACTCGCCTTTCGTAAAATGAACACTACATAGTTTGCAAACAAGAGACTGGAGAATTGACCCAAAGGTCATGGAAAGGATATGAACAGGGAGCAAACACAAGACTATGGTGCCCTATTACAATATGGTACCAAAATATAATACCACATAGTATATTGCCCTAACACAGTGCCCATTGCTAAGGGCCATAGACCAGCACTCTTCCATAGTGGTGACAATGGGCTAACTCCCATGTAGAAGCCTTAACCATAGAAGCATGGATACACAGTAATTATTTTAGATACAAGCCTGATCTGTTATCACTAGAGATGAGCGAGCACCAAAATGCTCGAGTGCTCGTTACTCGGGATGAACTTTTCGCGATGCTCGAGGGTTCGTTTCGAGTAACGAACCCCATTGAAGTCAATGGGCGACCCGAGCATTTTTGTATATCGCCGATGCTCGCTAAGGTTTTCATTTGTGAAAATCGGGGCAATTCAAGAAAGTGATGGGAACGACACAGAAACGGATAGGGCAGGCGAGGGGCTACATGTTGGGCTGCATCTCAAGTTCACAGGTCCCACTATTAAGCCACAATAGCGGCAAGAGTGCCCCCCCCCCCCCCACTGTCAGCATAAAGATCGTTCTCCTCTGCCATAGCTGTAACAGCTGTGGCAGAGAAGAACGATGTTAGCCCATTGAATTCAATGGAGCCGGCAATACAGCAGGTTCCACTGAAAGCAATGGGCTGCCGGCGTGCGCAGGATGAATTGTCGGGAAGGGCTTAAATATATAAGCCCTTCCCTGCAATTCATCCAGAAATGTGTTACAATAAAAATATATACCGTATATACCGGCGTATAAGGCCAATGACAATGATGTCATTGAATGGCTGTGATTGGCTGAAGGCACGTGTGTTTTCTGGAGGCGGGGATTTCAAGCCCTGTGTCCAGAAAGCAATGCTCTGCCGGGGACCAGGAGGGAGCGACAGCCTGCAGCAGCGCCGCAGAACGCCAGGCGAAGTGAGTAATGATTTTTATTCTTTGCTCCGCTGTATTCCCGGCGTATAAGGTGACAGTTGGGGGGTCGTCTTATACGCCCCGTCGCCTTATACGCCGGTATATATTTTTATTTTTACACATTTCTGGATGAATTGCAGGGAAGGGCTTATATATTTAAGCCCTTCCCGACAATTCATCCCGCGATCGCCGGCAGCCCATTGCTTTCAGTGGAACCTGCTGTATTGCCGGCTCCATTGAATTCAATGGGCAAACATCATTCTTCTCTGCCACAGCTGTTACAGCTGTGGCAGAGAAGAATGATTTGTCTTTTATATGTTCTCAATGGGGTCGGCGCTGCTGCCGCCGGCCCCATTGAGCGCATATAGAGAAGAGAACAGGAATCGCAGATCGCACATAGGTGCGATCTGCGATTTCTATGGCCTAAGAAGGACCGTTGGGGTTCTTGAAGCCTAAAATAACTCCTAACGCTCTCCGTATAACAGCAGCACCAGCAGCAGCACTTTCCCTGATTTATGTCAGAAGGCATCTGTGGCGAGCCGCGGGAGGGCAGATTTTAATACTCGGGTGACACCTAATCTCGCCAGCCACTCACTGCAGGGGGGTGGTATAGGGCTTGAACGTTGCAGGGGGAAGTTGTAATGCCTTCCCTGTCTTTCTATTGGCCAGAAAAGCGCGCAAATTTCTCAGGGAAGAAAATGAAAGTGACTCGAACATCGCGTGGTACTCGTCTCGAGTAACGAGCATCTCGAACACCCTAATACTCGAACGAGTATCAAGCTCGGACGAGTATGCTCGCTCATCTCTAGTTATCACCCTAGCCATAGCCCAAAACGTGTGATCTCAGTAATGTTCTCCGGCTGGGTTCACACTTATGTTACGCATTCCATTTTCCCCCTCCATTACGAGAACAGGAAAACTGATTGCTAGCTGGGAATCAATCCATCTTATGATAGAAACAAATGGCACCCGACTGACTCCATTGACTATAATGGGGCCTCTTGGGGTTCTGGCATGCTGCCCGACAGTCCGGCATGCTGCAGTGTTTTAATTATTATTAAAGTTCTTTCTTGGGATTCTTTGGTATTACTAGTAAAACCATAATTAAATTCCTTTTTTTTTTAACTGAAGCTGCTGTCAGTTTACAGCCTCTCCCTTTTCTTTAGAGCCTCTCACTTCTGCTCTCTATAGATTTCTGTGGGCAGCAGGAGTCATCACCCTCTTCCACTTCCTGTTCTCTGTCTTGTTATCCCTGTACAACCCACTGCGCACAGCCAGATTTGCATTGCGGAATCCGGAGCGAACGCCATAGCATGCAATGTAAAAGCAGGTTTCCATGCCCACGTGGGAAATCAATTGCGATTTTCCGCTCGCAGTGGAAAAATCGCAGCATGCTCTATTTTGAGCCGGATTCTGTGCGGACGGCTTCCATTGAAGTCAATGGAAGACTTCCGTCCCATGGACCATGCTCAATCATTGATGCAGAAAGGCTGCGGAATCCACGTCATCACCTAGCGACGGCGCGATCATATCTGTACTACCCATATGCATCAGCGCACCGGCTGGCACATTCGAAGCACAGACAAAAACCATCTAGACAGGTATGCAGGGGTCACAGGCCGGGCAGCGGGTCGGATTCTGCATGCGGAATCCGACTCGGTCGTGTGCATTCAGCCTCACTAGACAACAGGCAGTGGACAGCAGATTAGAAGGAAGGGAGGGAGACCCCTAGTGGCAAGTATGTAAGAATGATTTTTCAGCGCAAAACCATCATTTTAGGTAAATACAGTGACGCACTTTTGATAAGTATTATATTGGCTATCAAATAAGCACAAGTGGTTTAAAAGTAAGTGGCCATTTAAGCATCGATATTGACTTCCCAGTACAGCTGTCTTGCTTACCTATAAGTTTTCCTTCCTCTACTGACAGATGTAGTATTTTATTTTAGCATGTGTATCTTTGATGTACATTCTGTATATCTGTTCTTAGTTATGCCTTATTTACTGTATAAAAGTGCATCCATCTGTTCATGCTCACATTTTTATATAAAGGTTTGTGTGTATTATGGCATTAACCCCTTAACGTGTGGCCATACGTCTTTTGACAGCGTCTGTTAAGGGGCTTTATTCTGCAGTGCTGTCTTTTGACTATAGCTGTACAAGAAGCCTGGTGCCAGGGAGAGTGGTTGCCTGACTGTCACTTGCTCTAACAAGGGGGACCGAAGAAACCTGTAGACCCCAGTGTTTAAGCCTTTACACGCTATTGTCAGTGTGACTGTAGCATGTAAATTGCTGACAGAGGGAGGGGGCTCCCTTTCTCACCCATCGCACTGACCAGATGTGATCTTGAGGGCCCAATGGCTTGAATATAGTCTCCGGGTCTGTCAGCTACAGTGGCCTATGAGGCTCAGCCTCTGGCTGAGGCTCATAGGCTTTCTAATGCACTACTATACTGAAGCTTAGTAGTTTATTAGAAGAATGAAAAAATATGCTGATATTCAAGTCCCCTAGTGGGACAAAAACGAAAAGTATAAAATAAAATCAAAATGCTAAAACCTCACCTTCTCACCTTTAGGGCGAGCACCCACTGGCGTTTTTTTACCTGCGTGTTGCGTTTTGCGTTTTTCCTGCACAGGCATAGAGATAACATGTGTTCCTGTCCACTGGCGTTTTTTTTGCGTTGCGTTTGCGTTTTTAACATAGGAACTGTCAGTTGCATATGTGTCCCTATTTTTCTCCTAATGCACCCATGAATGTCAATGGAAATTAACGGAAAACGCCGCGAAAACGCTGCGTTTTTTTCCCGCGGAGAACGCAAACGCCAGTGGGTGCTCGCCCTTACTATGTAAAAAAAAGAAAACAAAAAAATGCTGCGCTCATAATGACCCAGAGAAAAAAGTTAGTACATTACTTAACCTACACAGAGCACATCATGAAAAAAATAGAAAAAACATGGCAAAAATAGCTAGTTTTGCCTATTTCGCCTCAAAAAATGGAAAGTGAGTGATAAAAACGTTGCAAGGATCAAAAAATGTTACTATTAGGCCTGGGTCACACGGGCGTTTTTTCCCGCGATTTGCGCATGCGCATGCGATCTGCGCATATTTAGAACCATTGCTTTGCAATGGTATTGGACACATGGCCGCTTTTTATGCGGATGTCCGATAAATTATAGGGCACAAGAAATCGCAGATCGCGCCTATCTGCGATCTGCGATTCCTTGTGTTCTCTATATGCGCTCAATGGGGCCAGCGGCAGCAGCGCCGACCCCATTGAGAACATATACTACAATGATCATTCTCCTCTGCCACAGCTGTCATTCAATAGCTGAGAGCTGCCCCTGATTGGTCCCTGCGCTGAGCCAATCAGAGGCAGCACTCACTCACCCATTCATGAATTCATGAATGGGTGAGTGAGAGCTGCCTCTGATTGGTGAGGGCTGTGACCAATCAGAGGCAGCCCATTCAGCAGGCGGGGATTTAAAATCCCTGCCTGCTGAATACTACTCACAGCAGTTCAGGAGAACTGCCGGATGGCCGCGGCTGAACTCTGGCTGCAGGGACTAGGTGAGTATATATATATATTTTTTTTTTACACATTTTTGGATGATTTTCAGGGAAGGGCTTTCGGGCCCTTCCTGAAAATTCATCCGGCACTCGCCGGCAGCCCATTGCTTTCAATGGAGCCGGCTGTATAGCCGGCTCCATTGAATTCAATGGGCAAACATCATTCTTCTCTTCCACAGCTGTTACATCTGTGGCAGAGGAGAATGATCATTGTAGTATATGTTCTCAATGGGGTCGGCGCTGCTGCCGCCGGCCCCATTGAGCGCATATAGAGAACACAAGGTATCGCAGATCGCAGATATGCGTGATCTGCGATTCCTCGTGTCTGCCCGTTTCGCCAAAAACGCTGCTAGCTGCAGATTTTTCGGCGAATCGTCGGCCCTGGTCACGCGATTTGCGGATGCGCATCCGACATGCGATCCGCAAATCGCGGCAAAAAACGCCCGTCTGACCGAGGCCTTAAAAAGTACAACTTATCCCGCAAAAAAATAAACATAGCACTGTTGACAAATAAATAAAATTTAAGGGGTCTTTGAATGCAGCGATAAGCAAAAAATATTTTTAAAAAGTGTGAAAATGTTGCAAAAAATATATAAATTTGGTATTGGTGTAATAATACTGGTCTCCAGAATTAATTTAGTGAATAATTTAAACCGTGGTGAACGCTGTTAGAAAAAAAAAACCTTGCCAGAATTACAAATTTTCAAAATTTTCCATATAGAAAAAAACTGGAATCAAAAAGCAATCAAAATCTTATATGTTCCCAAAAAATTGATAAATCAAGACTAAAGTTCATCCTGCATAAGGGCTCAGTCAGACGGGCATTTTTATGTGCTCATGTTACTTGCGTTTGCAATCGGGATCTATATAGAACCAATGCTTTTCAATGGCAGCGGTCATATGCCCGATTTTTACTTGCGCACAAAAATGTGCAGCGGTAAGTATAGGGCAGCAGATTTAAAAACGCAAGTAACTGCGGCATCTGTCTTTTTTGCATGTGAAACCCCTGGATGCTGTCACATCCAAGGGTTTCACCTTGTGCTCAGTTGGGCCGGTGGCAACAGCGCCGACCCCACTGAGAATATACAATGAAGATCGCGATCCTCTGGCACAGCTGTGACAGCTGTGGCACAGGAGCGCGATGTTCTCCCATTAAATTCAACGGAGCCGGCACTCAGCTACTAAATGACTGCTGAGAGCTGCCTCTCTGATTGGTCACAGTGCTCAGCCAATCGGGGGCAGCCCTTTCAGCAGTCGGAGATTTTAAATCCCCGCCTGCTAAAAAGCACTTTTGAGCAGTTCAGGGAGAAGACGCGGCTGGATGCGCCTGAGACCCGGCAGCTGCGGAGAGGTGAGGATATATATATATTTTTCTTTTTTTTTACACATTTTAGGGATGATTTTTCAGGGAAGGGCTTATATTTAAAGCCCTTTCTTGAAAATTACTGCAGGGCTTGCCGGCAGACCATTGCTTTCAATGTAGATGTTCTCTGTATGTCAATGGGGCCGCCGCAGCTGCCACCGCCGGCCCCATTGACGAAAGTTGAAACTCCTGGATGTGACAGCATCCAGGGGTTTCACATCCAAGGAATCCCCTGCTGCAGCTGTCACAGCCACAGCAGGGGATAGCGGGCAGCACACTCTATGTGTGCATAAACGCAGCCAAGTGCATTTTTATCAGCGTGATGCTCGCTTTGGTCACACAAATTTTTGTGCATTTGCAACTTTAATAAGTCTATTACTCAGCAACCAACATACATAAGAGGCAGTTTTCTGATTTACAGGATGCACAAAGATTCCAGGTTTTACCCACATTGCATCAATTCTATGCAAGACCCTGTGGGTGATGCGGCAAACATCGATACAGTAATCGAACTGCCGGACTCTGCCTAACATACTTAGCATCAGTATCTGCAGCTTCCTGAATTCTTACTTGCAATTCCTCAAGCCTAATTGTCTGAGGCGGCACGTAGGTTGTGCCCTTGATGTAGCTCCACAAGTAAAAATCACATGGCGTAAAGTCAGGCGATCAAGTTGGCATGGTCGCTTCTTCCCACTCTTCCTATCCAGTGTTGAGATATGGTGGTAGACAGGAACTTGAAAATGAAAGTGGGATGGTGCACCGTACTGGTAGACGTAATCATGAGTGTCAACAGGTATTTGTGGCATTAACCAATTTTCCAGCATGTCCAGATAGGAGAAGCTGGTTTCCATGGACTCCGCAAAGAAGAACAACCCATACCGTTTATAGCACAGTAGACATCCCATTGGGGGGGGGGGGGGGGGGCTCTGCTGCTCAGTTATGGCTTTGGGATTCTTGGTTCCCTAGATTCACTCATAGGGTTCCCATGTAATCAATATAATTTGGATAAAGCCTGGGATCCTTGTGCATCTTATAGTCAGAAAACAGCCTCTCATGTACGATGGTTGGTGAGTAATAAATGTATCAAAGTGGGGCTTAATTTAGAGACTGTATATATAATGCTAAATGCTAATTATGCTAATATATGTATTGTTCAGTTGAATAGTAACACACTCTGATGTAGACTTAGATATTCCCATATCCTGAAGGCTAATTTTTGGAATTGAGCCACAAGAAACAAATATCCGTAACAGACTGGTGTTTAAACACACACTGAGAAATAATAGAAGTAATTCAATCTTAGAAAAAAGTATTGAAAAATGCAATTAAGTATTTGGCTGATGAGCTGTGAAAATATGATGTTTGCAGAATTTGAGACTACTGTTCCTTACACTCTGACATCTGTATACAGTAACAGATCATTTACAATCATGTGTAAAATGAAGGAAGTGGATTTTAGCTAAAACCTTTTTCTCACTCTTAAATTGACCTCCGGCGATGACAGTAATAACATTTCTTTATTAATAGGACAGACTACATGTGAAAGGACTGTGAGGACTGTTGTATTACATTTCCCATTGTGCTACTGACCTTTATATAAAAAGTTCTCCAGCCAAAGTTTTAGACCCAGAACCGGGCAGCTGCATTGCCAAGGGTTGGATTTTACAAGCAACACTTTAAGGTTTGTGAATGTCTCCAGCACCATCCTGTCAACTGCTTGTAGGTGGTTGTGTTTCAGTCCAAGAAAGGTCAGGTTTCGAGTGTTGTTCCCTAAGGAGTCTGGCAAAGAGCTAACGTTGTTAAAAGACAAGTCCAGTTCCTTCAGAGCAAGTAGAGGCGTGAAAACCTGACCTTCAAGATAGTGGATATAGTTGTTGGTCAGATTTAAGACCTGGAGGGAACGCAGGTAGTGGAAGGCATATAGTGGCACTCTTGAGATGGAGTTGTTAGACAAGTCTAAAATTCTGAGGTCAGGAACATTGATAAAAGAAGTATGGTTGATCACTCGAATTTGGTTACCTTGCAAGTAGAGTATTTGAGTTTGTGATGGCAAATGACTTGGAACGTCCAATAATCCTCTGTAGCTGCAGTCAACCATCCTTGAATAAGGTTGACACGTGCAAACCTCAAGACATCCCCAGGTCGCTTGGAATACCAGAATGAGACTTGAGATTAATAGCAGTCCACCTAGAAAAACACAGAATCAGAGTGAACATTTCAAAAGGAGAATTTGTATTGGAGTCTTTTTTTTCACAACAGAATCAAGGGGGCTGTTTGGGTCGAAAAATCCTATTTCTAATGCCCTATTAAGGAATTATGAGTTAATACAGGAGTTTCCAGCAAATATGACCCTTATCTATATCAGCCACAGTAGAAAGCAGCTATAGGAGAACCAGAGTTGTGGAGTCAGAGGTGGTTTTCGGTGGAGTCAGAGTCGATTAAATGTACCGACTCCAACGCTGGCATTAAAATAATATTTTAATGTCTAATATATTAAGTGTGATGTTACAATTTTACTACTAATTTTAGTCCTAATTATTCATGAGCTATTTATGAATGAGTTGGAGCTGTAATGTGGAAAAATAGAAGAGTCAAAGTTAGAAGTTTGGCTTACGGACTTCTCAGCCCTGAGGAGGATGCAGCAGGTCCATGCATTACATGGCTAGACTATTGATTTCAGTGGGATTTATCTGATGCTTAGATTTACCTGAAGCATATATTATGGATGGTGTGCAAACAAGGCATGTTCATATGTCCTACTAGAGCAACAAGTGTTCAATAGTGGGGTTCTCCACTCAAGACCCTTCTCTATCACTCAGAACAGAGAGCCACTCAAGAAGAGCAGTTCCTGTCCTGGTAGACCTTTTGTCGTCCTGTTATTACAAGACGGCCATTTATGTGAATGGCTGTCCTGTAATACTACATTTACCCTATAGTGGCCACTGCAAGGAAAATATAGATAGTGGTAGATAGAAAAAAGGACTGGAGGAACCTCAATAGAAGATAAATATTGCGGAAAAGGTTTGTAATGAAAATGATCCCTATTTTCTGGAATCAAAGAAGTCTATACGAGACGTGGCAGGTGCAGCCAATCCAAGTAATGTCAATCCCGCAAGGATAGATGTGCCAGTAATAGAAACATCAGAGTGAAAAAAACTGGGAGTAAGGCGCGACCTGATAATGAGCATACAAGTATGCAGCGATATTAGATTGACTTCTCTGTTTATTTGTAATTCCAGTATTTATAAACGCGTTTCGAGGCAAAATAAATGCCTCTTCCTCAGTAACACTGGGAACACATGTCCGGTGCAGGTTGCAGCGTATAGACATGTGTTTAAGGGAAAATAAGGAAAATTCGCCCCTTAGGACTTCTTCACACGACCGTATTTACGCATGTAAAACTTACGCCCGCTAGACACAGAGAATAGAACCCAGTGTTTTCAATCAGTTTGTCCTTATGAGTGTGTTTTGCGTTCGCATTTCACGCACGGAAAAAAGCAGGACTTGCTCTATCATACTGCATTTTGCGCAGTGAAGGCTCCTAAAGAAGTCTATGGGAGGTGCCAAAATACGCAAGGAGAAGTATGAAACTGCGCAAAATGCAAGGAAAATAAGGCATCATTAAGCTAAATAGCCTTTTAATCCATGTGTTGTATGTGTGCGAATTGGTTCTATGTTTCCAAAACGTACAATACTATTCGCTGATACGCACGCAAATCTACCTTAAAAACCTTGTTCATGCACAAATGCATTGCGCTCTGTCAAGTGTTTTTGCGCATATGGTTGTCTGAATAAGCCCCTACTTCTGCTTTTGTTCACTTTGATAATCCTACTGCAGGGGAAACATCAGGTTGGCCTTGCTTTCCATTGCAAAACCAGTTAATCACCCCCAGCCCTGCAGTCCTACAGGGGTGGTGCATCCTGGCAAGGCTCACACAAACAGATCTGACTCTGCATGTGGATTTTCGCATAATTAACTTTAAAGGAGATGTCCCGCGCCGAAACGGGTTTTTTTTTTTTTAAACCCCCCCCCCGTTCGGCGCGAGACAACCCCGATGCAGGGGTTAAAAAAACCACCCGCACAGCGCTTACCTGAATCCCGGCGGTCCGGTGACTTCAATACTTACCGCTGAAGATGGCCGCCGGGATCTTCTACCTTCGTGGACCGCAGCTCTTCTGTGCGGTCCACTGCCGATTCCAGCCTCCTGATTGGCTGGAATCGGCACGTGACGGGGCGGAGCTACACGGAGCCGCTCTCTGGCACGAGCGGCTCCATAGAAGAAAGCAGAAGACCCGGACTGCGCAAGCGCGGCTAATTTGGCCATCGGAGGGCGAAAATTAGTCGGCTCCATGGGAACGAGGACGCTAGCAACGGAGCAGGTAAGTAAAAAACTTTTTATAACTTCTGTATGGCTCATAATTAATGCACAATGTACATTACAAAGTGCATTATTATGGCCATACAGAAGTGTATAGACCCACTTGCTGCCTCGGGACAACCCCTTTAAGTAAATGTGAATGATTGCAGAAGATCGCGGATGCAAGAGTTTTTCCACGCGGATGTATTCTATGCACAGAGTATCTTCCACACGGTAGAAAGCTCTCTCTCTCCCCTCCAGCCAGTATTCCATTTTTTAAATCTATTTTCCTTTGAAGTTGCGAGCATTTCCACCACCCATGCGCAATATTAACTGCGTATGGGCGACGGAACACTCACATTAATTGACTTCAATGGGGGCCGTCCATGCAGAATCCACGCTAAAATAAAGCATGTAGCAATTTTCCTTCCGCACACGGATTACGCAATTCGTATTCTTGAGCGCGAGAACAAAAAAGTGAAAATGCATGCCTTTTAATGCCCATGTTTTACCGCACATCGTCCGCATGAGCGGCGATCATGGAATCCGCAATCCAAATCCGACTGTGAGAGCTTGGCCTAAAGGTTGCAACTAGTAATAGGTTACACCTGCATCTTACCACTCACTAAATTTAGCAGAGTACTATCCACTGATTCATTCTATTATGTGGAGTATAGGAAAGATAGGAAAACCTTCTACATGATCTAAACTGGGTGAGTTATCAGAATCGATAGCAGGTTATTACAATGACTAATCGAGCTCTGCTACATCTTTATATTGTACATTCAGTATATCTGCACACATATTTAATCTCCTTCATCCCCTCCTAGTTTCATGTGTCATGAATTGACGCACACTCTAAGGCAAAGAACATTCTCGTAAATGCCTCACAAAGGATAATGCTTCCCTAAAATCCCTGCTGGCAAAGACTAAAGGACAAGAGATCTCCGACTGATATGCAGCCTGCAGAGCCGTACAGTACTTTTCCCTCACACGCTGACATCTGAACAATGCTACTCAATGCAGTCACCCTTATATTTAATAACTTTGTTTGATCACCTGCGTATCACAGGCGGCATTGTTCATCTGTCTATCGTCTATTCATCTCAGCCAACGTTTAATGCACTCACAACCCCGCAGCTTTGTTTTTTCACATTTTGTATAGGACCTTTCCAGGCGTTAACATTGTTTAGAGGTTTTTTTTTTTACTTTTGGAAATGATGAAAAAGCTTTATAATTTTTTTGCTCTCAAGGGTGTATGTACAGTAAAGACAGTCTATATTGCCGCTATGGGGTCCTTGGAGAGAAGAAGCCCAGTCTTGGTTTCTCCCACCCTTTTGATGTTAAAAAGGGAAAGAACATCAAACCCTGCTGACTGGGGTGGAATAACCTGGTACTGTGAACGAGACTCGGTTTAATCCTACAGCCCTCTATGTACGCCACTATCAATGGACTTACACCAAATGGCCACATTATTAAAAATACCGGACCTTTCACAATTGTATAGAATTTAGAGACTTGACCCGGAGTGCAGCATAAAATCTAGTGAGCAAGTTTTCCATGGATCAGTTTTAATGTAAGTCCACATGCAACATGAGCGACTTCCAGTGAGTACACAAATAAATAAACAAATCAACTCACTGCCATTTATAAAGTAAGATGCATAGGCTTAAAGGGGTTGTCCCGCGCCGAAACGGGTTTTTTTTTTTTTAACCCCCCCCCCCCCCCCCCCCGTTCGGCGCGAGACAACCCCGATGCAGGGGTTAAAAAAACAAACCGCTCAGCGCTTACCTGAATCCCGGCGGTCCGGCGTCTTCAAACTTACCTGCTGAAGATGGCCGCCGGGGTCTGCTCCCTCCGTGGACCGCAGCTCTTCTGTGCGGTCCATAGCCCATTCCAGCCTCCTGATTGGCTGGAATCGGCACGTGACGGGGCGGAGCTACACGGAGCCGGCATTCTGCACGAGCGGCTCCATTGAAGAGAGCAGAAGACCCGGACTGCGCAAGCACGGCTAATTTGGCCATCGGAGGGCGAAAATTAGTCGGCTCCATGGGAACGAGGACGCTAGCAACGGAGCAGGTAAGTAAAAAACTTTTTATAACTTCTGTATGGCTCATAATTAATGCACAATGTACATTACAAAGTGCATTAATATGGCCATACAGAAGTGTATAACCCCACTTGCTGCCGCGGGACAACCCCTTTAAATTCCAGGAATTGATGCAAGTAGGACCTAATGCCAGGGCGGTCCACAGGTAATGAAGGATATGTTGTAGCTATGATAGACTCCAGCACCGAAAGTAACATTACAAATTCACGTTTGATTAGTGAGTAGGTTTAAAAACTCATGGTATGCAAACCATAAAAACACCAAGTCCTTAATCAGAATCATGGTTATCATTGAGAACTCAAGCGGAGTCGGAAACTTATCAACTTGGTGTTTTTATGGTTTGCATATCATGAGTTTTTAAACCTACTCAACAATCAAACATGAAGCTTTAATTTCACTTTCGGTGCTGGAGTCTACCATTGTTGCGACTTTCAATAAGGTATTGCCATCGGTGTTAGACTAAGGAAGCCTAATTATTGATTTAGGACTGACTAAGATGAGGGGTTACAAAACTGCCAACCTTGTGGGGGTTTCTCATGCAACTATATCAAGATTTTAGGAGGAAGATGTCAAGAATTATTCTGATGAGTAGAGGGTGCACAGCCAAGCAAATTTCAGCTGAATACAATGCTGGTGTTCCAATTAACGTGCCCAAATGCACAACTCAGTGTATTTAACCATGGCTGAGCTATAACCATAGATGATGAGTTCGTGTGACATTGCTTTCTAAGAGAAACAGAAGTCCAAGACTCCACTGGGCAAAAAAGTACAAAAATTAGACCACTGAGACATGGAAATACATCACCTTGGCCAGATTTCTTTTGCACCATGCTGATGGGAGGGTACAAATTTGGTGCAAACAGTATGAATCAATCCCTGTCAGCTGTTTTGAAAATGCCTCCAACTAATTTTCAGGAATCCCTCCTGCCCACATGGTCCAATATTCCTGCAGAACAATTTCAGCACCAAGTAGAATCTATGCCACAACTAATTGCTGCAGTTCTGAAGGCCAAAAGCGGTTTAATGCCATACTAGATGGGTGTTTCTGATAAAGTGGCCATTCAGTGTATATACCAAAGGAAAAGTTTACTCTGAAAGTTCTCAAGAAAGTCAATCTAAGGTCTGTCACTCCAAGTCATTCTCCAGGAGATTTAATTGAAAGAGAATTTCCTAGCGTTCATTCATGATTGGTGTCACAGATATCTCTTTATCTCACAGCCAACTGTGCTTTTGCAGTACTTGAACTTGTCCTTTTATCTACTGTTAAAACATTTGTCAGGGGGAATTGTTAAAATGATAAATGAGGTCACAAGATCACAAAGTGATATTCAATCTCTTAAGTTGTGACCTACACCCAAGGTCTCTGACTCCGATTAAGATATCTGGAACTTAAGAAAATACTCTATTGTTCACAGATTTTTTTCCTTCTATGAACAGAGAGGAAGTCTTCACCTATCTTTTATGGATCCCAAGACGGAAGAGAATTATTATACAATATTGTGCAATGTTGTTTTTTTTTTTTGTTAGGCAAATATCTGGTACAAGCAATAAAATCCCCAATTTAAAAAAAGATTTTTGAAAATAACAATCATAAATTACATTTTTTAAAGAAATTTTTCTATTTTAGTTTATTTCAGTATTTTTTTTTAGATTTTAAACACGGAATATATAGCAAAAATTCTAAAAACATTTGTTTTTAACATTTAATGATAAGACTAGTAATGTTAAAAAGGGTTCTCGAGAACTTAAAGGTATTTTACTATTGATGACTTATGCTCAAGACCAGCTGCTCCCCACATCTACAGTCAGTATGCACAGAGCCAGAAGCAGACAACTCTGTCTACATTGCTGTGGCCCAGATTGGTAGTGCAGGCACAGCTTTTGTTGAATTCATTGGAGCTGTGCCTGCATTACCAACTTGGGCTGCTGCAATGTGGACAAAGCTGTTTGCTTCTGGCTCTGTCCACACTCACAGCAGGCCAGGCAAACAGCTGATTGGCAGGGACCCTGAAGGGTGGGTCCCTGCTGATCAACTATTGATGACCTGTTTATGGAAAGCTCATCAATAGTAAAGTTCCTGAAGACCCCTTTCTATGAGTCACACTACGAGACCCCCCACCAATCATCATGATGTCGTGGTCCCTACATAATATTTATTGGGACACATTTGGGTAAAATTGTTACTCTATGTTATGCTAGAGCCAGGCTTCAAGGGGTAGATTATATCTTAGAGATTCTAGACTTTGTTTTTCAATCCTGGTGTTATGCACCAACTCCTAAAGCCCTGCACTCGACATAATACAGTGAATAAGTTTGGCCTGAGTTAGCGTTGAGCAAAGAGAACAAGTAGAGCCCTGTTTTGGGTCAAGCTTTGCTAAAAGTTAGATTTAGCACAAATCCGAACTGAACTTTTAGCAAAGTTCTACCCAAAGGAGGATTCTACTGCTTTGCTTCGTTCAACACTAGTTCCTCTCAGATTGTTATATGAGGCTTTTACGGCTTTTAGATAGTGTTATACAGCAGTTATAGGGGTTTTGGTGAACTTGTAGTTCGATTCGAGCTAATTTTATCCATCGGCTGAAAACATCTACTTTTTTGACAGTTGATATATTAGATCTAAGGTGCCTGATCAATAATAGCCAACAATCCCAATCAAACATTTAAGCCTGAACATAGCTCATCTGTGGTCAGGTTTTGTCAAGTAGTCTTTCACAGTTTAGTATAACAAAAATGTGCAAAGTCCATGTTGTTGGCATTAACTTATAGTAGGTGATAGTAAAATGATAGAGGCGTCTTGTAGAGTATTAGAAAGATCATGTGGATGTCTCAGTCATGCAGCAAATATATAAGCAATGTGTGGCACATGGAGCTGTATACTACAAAGAAGACTAAAAACAGAAAATATATCTAAAGCTGCTTCTATAACAGAAGTATACTTTATACTTTTAAAGGACTAAATTCATACCTTCCAACTTTTTAGATGCACTTAGAGGGACACTAAGGGTTAATTGTGTGACAGATCCATTTTCATACATATCTATACGCTTGAATAGTTTTATTATAAATATTAGTGCAAAACTCATCAGAATATACAAATCTTAAAGATCCAAATTACATCACATGATAGAATAATATACAGTCTTACTTACAGTTAGGGACCATATCAACAGCTTATGGTGCAAGACTGTAAGTTTATTCATTCTAATTATTTCTCTGGTCAAAAAGAGGGACATTTGAGGGGCAAAGATGGACAAAGGGACTTGGGTGAAAAGCAGGAACTGTCCCTCCAAAAGTATGCCGGATTTATGATAGTGTGTACACACCATACAGTGTGATACAAAAAGTTACACTTCCATATTTCTGACAACTGTTTCTATACCGTTCAGTACTTTTACGTGATAGATATATAGCTAGATAGTAATATAGACAGATATGAGATAGATAGATAGATAGATAGATAGGAGATAGATAGATCGATAGATAGATAGATAGATATGAGATAGATAGATAGATAGATAGATAAATAGATAGATAGATATGAGATAGATAGATAGATAGATAGATAGATATGAGATAGATAGATCGATAGATAGGAGATAGATAGGAGATAGATAGGAGATAGATAGGAGATAGATAGATCGATAGATAGATATGAGATAGATAGATAGATAGATAGATAGATATGGGATAGATAGATCGATAGATAGATATGAGATAGATAGATCGATAGATAGATATGAGATAGATAGATAGGAGATAAATAGGAGATAGATATGAGATAGATAGATAGATAGATAGATAGATAGATAGATAGATAGGAGATATATATGAGATAGATAGATCGATAGATAGATAGATATGAGATAGATAGATCGATAGATAGGAGATAGATAGGAGATAGATAGATCGATAGATAGATATGAGATAGATAGATAGATAGATAGATAGATAGATAGATAGATGATAGATAGATATGGGATAGATAGATAGATGGATAGATAGATATGGGATAGATAGATAGATCGATAGATAGATATGAGATAGATAGATAGATCGATAGATATGAGATGGATAGATAGATAGAGAGATAGATAGGAGATAGATAGATAGATATGAGATGGATAGATAGATAGAGAGATAGATAGGAGATAGATAGATCGATAGATAGATATGAGATGGATAGATAGATAGAGAGATAGATAGGAGATAGATAGATCGATAGATAGATATGAGATAGATAGATAGATAGATATATAGATAGATAGATAGATAGATAGATAGATAGGAGATAGATAGTAGATAGATAGATAGGAGATAGATAGGAGATAGATAGATATGAGATAGATAGATATGAGATAGATAGATAGATAGATAGATAGATAGATATGAGATAGATAGATAGATAGATAGGAGATAGATAGATCGATAGATAGATATGAGATAGATAGATAGATAGATATGGGATAGATAGATCGATAGATAGATATGAGATAGATAGATAGATCGATAGATAGATATGAGATAGATAGATAGATAGATAGGAGATAAATAGGAGATAGATATGAGATAGATAGATAGATAGATAGATAGATAGGAGATATATATGAGATAGATAGATCGATAGATAGATAGATATGAGATAGATAGATCGATAGATAGATAGATATGAGATAGATAGATCGATAGATAGATATGAGATAGATAGATAGATAGATATGAGATAGATAGATAGATAGATAGATAGATGGATAGATAGATATGGGATAGATAGATAGATCGATAGATAGATATGAGATGGATAGATAGATAGAGAGATAGATAGGAGATAGATAGATCGATAGATAGATATGAGATAGATAGATAGATAGATAGATAGATAGATAGATATGAAATAGATAGATAGATATGAGATAGATAGATAGATAGATAGATAGATAGATAGATAGATAGATAGATAGATAGATAGGATATAGATAGATAGATAGGAGATAGATCGATAGATAGATAGATAGATAGATAGATAGGAGAGAGATAGATAGATAGATAGAAAGATGTGAGATAGATTGATAGATGTGAGATAGATAGATAGATAGATAGATATGAGATAGATAGAGAGATAGATGTGAGATAGATAGATAGATAGATAGATAGATAGATAGATAGATAGAAAGATGTGAGATAGATTGATAGATGTGAGATAGATATGGAATATATAAATAGAGAGATAGATATGAGATAGATAGATGAATAGATAGATAAAAAGATGTGAGATAGATAGATAGATATGAGATGGATACATAGAAAGATGTGAGAGAGAGAGATAGATAGATATGAGATAGATAAATAGATTGATAGATATGAGATATATAGATACAGAGATAGATATGAGATAGATAGATAGATAGAAAGATATGAGATAGATAGATATAGATATGAGATAGATATATAGAAAGATATGAGATAGATAGATATAGATATGAAATAGATAGATATAGATATGAAATAGATAGATATGAGATAGATACATAGAAAGATATGAGATAGATAGATAGATATGAGATGGATAGATTGATAGATAGGAGATATATATTTGGCAATATGTTAGATATCATCCTCAATGTTATCACAAAAGATACAGTTAAATAACAAACCCAACTTAGTTATGTGTGTGCATGTGTATATATACTCTGTCTAATCACAGACTTTCAGTGACTACTATACACTTACACATGTCCATGCGCTCGCTTAGCCTTTACAGATGTCTATACATATGACCTTTCTTATGCAGTGAACCATATACATATTTTATGAGTTTTTCTCGCTGGGGGCTCTGGGGAGAATTATCTTCTAAATCTCAGGAAAAGTTGTAGGAAATTGCTGTAGGGTTGAGAAATGTTAGCACCGGGGATGATTTTTTTTTTCTTGTGGATATTTCTCTCACCTTTCATTGCTGACTGCGCGGTCGGCCCTGTTACCAGGTTTTCTCAAACATGAACTGTAGAAAGAAAAACATTGGGAAAGTTGGGACTCGTCAGCTTATCAATCCATCTTCATTAATGATCTTCATCCGAGTGAGATGCGCTCCTTCTCATCGCCTCTACACGCGGGTGTTGCTTTGAGTTGCCCATCACAAGTGCAACTGGCTATTTTTGCATCTTGAAGCCCCCTCATAATATTTTTTTTTGCAGGCACCATCAAAGAAATGCTGTCTCCTCTACTCACTCAACAGGGCCGGGGAGTGACTGACTGTCATGTCAGGGTGGACAGCTGTAACAGGCAAATCCCATCCTCAGTCCTAGTCCTTTCTCTGACTTAATCTGCCTGAAATCGAGGTCATACAATTAAGCTGCCTTTTAATCCTGTGTCGGTTCTGAATTCTTCTGAATTATTGCTCATGCCAGCGGTGGTGAGATCAGGTGACAGCGGACGTGACTGAGGCTTACCATTGGAGGCCGTGTGTTTGTGTGTGTCTCACTACACATCGATTTGCATGTTGATGACAGAGTTTGACAGGTCAACTTGTTTGCATTACTCGGGGATCATTCCCTATGACATCTGCAAAAAAAATTTGCATCTGCTGAGCGAGCACAAATTTGGGACGCAGAAGCAGAGCGAATCTTCTTTTTTATAACTCCGCTTTTAGGAATAGGATTAGTGCTTGCTTCCAGGTAGCCACTGATAAATATATATATATATATATATATATATATATATATATATATATATATATATATATATAATGCACTTGTCTTGTATTTGCAAGGCAAGTGCACCTATAAGTGTACGTATACTCTTGAGTAATCCCGGCATACCTTCAACTGAGACGTTTGTCACCCCGGATTATAAAGAATGCAAATGCAAGGGAAGAGTTAAACTTTTGATGAGAGTCACGCTTCTCTCAGCACAGCTGCCCTTCAATTCTATCTGCTATTTGTAGTGTATCTAAAATTAACGTGACAAATGAACTCTGCATGCTGGTTTGTGAAATGCACATCAATAAAGATGTTGTCGGATAAACATACGTGATTAGCTTGCTGGGCTGGGGGTGATAATATGGGAGGATAGGCTCAGTGGAATATAGGCATAGAATTCCCCAAAAGCCATGTTTGCATGCTCTAAGTACAACAAGTATGTGTTGTTTCAGTTGTGGGGATACCAAGTATGTGGGCAGGGGCATAACAATAGGGGATGCAAGGGATGCGGTTGCACTTGGACCCAGGAGCCTTAGGGGGCCCATAAGGCCTCTCTTCTCCATATAGGGAGCCCAGTACTATGAATAAAGCATTATAGTTGGGGGCCCTGTTACAGGTTTTGCATTGGGGCCCAGAAGCTTCAAGTTACGCCTCTGTATGTGTGTATGAATGAGCATCTGTTAGGGCAATGTTCCCCAACTCCAGTCCTCAGGGACCGCCAACAGGTCATGTTTTCAGGATTTCCTCAGTGTTGCACAGGTAATGTAATTATTGTCAGCGTCTCAGACATTGTAACAGGGGTTCTTAGCATGGGAAATCCTGAAAACATGACCTGTTGGTGGTCCCTGAGGACTGGAGTTAGGAACCCCTGTGTTAGGGCATAGAAGACCGGTCTTAGAGGTGTGTTACCTGTGGGGTCACACTGGGTATGTCATATGTTTCTATTGAAGGGAGCAGGCACTGGCTGTGATGATTTGGGCACCTAGAGAGGATGCATGTATGTTCCCTAGCGTGATTGGGACTGTTATATGGGCACTGTTGGTAATGAGGCATTTTACAACCATATTATTTGGACACTATATGATATGCCATAATGGAGGAATTATAATTTAGGGTTCGTTCACATCAGCGTTTTAAAAATGAAATGGGTAGCAAAATGGAATAAACACAGAACCAAATGGAACCTCTTTTAGTGTATAAAAAAACGCTGCAGTATGCTGTTTTCAGTTAAAAAAATTAAAAGCAGATTAAATGAAACCCAACTGGGCATAACTAAAGCTTAGAAAACCCCATTAAAACCAATGTTAAGTAATACGGAACTGTTTTTGTCCATTTTGCTGCTCATGTGATGGAACAGAAAAATGGAAGCCAAAAACGCTGATGTGATTGAGCCCTTAGAGAGGTACTACGCAAGGTGACATCTAACCTAAAGCCAGGCCTGAGAGCATAGAATCTGTACACACTAAGGCTGGGTTCACACAGGGCGGATTTGCCACGGTATTCCCTGCGGCAAATCTGCCTGCGGCCGCCAATCCCGGGATTGGCCAGCCATGTGGATGAGATTTGTCAAAAATCTCGTCCCACACGGGGCGAACAATCAAACGCGACAAAGCCGGCATTTGCCAGCACTGCGGCGCGGATTTCCGGGACACAGCATGTCAAATTTTTTTTTTCTCCATTGCGGCCTCGATCCTTTCTATGGAAAAGCCGTCCGCAACAGAAAAGCATGTAGCGAAGCCGCTCCAAAACCCGCGGCTAAGTGCCACAGGTTTTGAAGCTGTGCTTATCCCGTGGAAGTGTCGCGGTTTTTCGCTGCGGCAAAACGGCAAGATTTCCGCGGTGAAACCAACTCATGGGAACCCAGCATAAGGGCTCCTTCACAGGGGCATATTTTTCAGCAGTATTTTGTGAGCCAAAACCAGGAGTGGGTCCAAAATACGGAAGAAATGCAAATCTTTCCATTATACTTTATCTCTGTACCCTGAAAAATATGCTTTTGTGAAGGAGCCCTAAGGCTCTCCATAGATTTTAGATGCCTGCTCTTTTGGCACTTGATGAGTTTTTCAATGGTTCATCTTATTTAAGGTGCTAGTCTTGTCATGACCAGTGTTGTCCATTTGGCATCCTGTGCAGAATATTTCGTCATAAGAAATATCAATATATATTGCATTGATAAGCAGACTGCCTGTGAATGAATAAATAAATACTATACCAGAACCAAGCTCATTAAATAACCACAGCAGCAGAGCAAAGCTCATAATATAAAAACAGCCCCAGAACCAACCTCACTACAAAAATATAGCACTAGAACCAAGCTCCTAACATAAATACAGCACCAGAAGCAAGCTCAATACATAACCACAGAGCCAGAACCTAGCACATAACATAAATACAGCATCAGAACCAAATTTATAGCACAAACAGCATAAGAACCAGGCTCAGTACATAGATACAGCACCAGAGCCAAGCTCATTACATAAATGTAGTACAAACCAACCTTAATACATATATACAATACCAAAACCATGCTCATCGCATAAATAAAGCCACAGAACCAAACTGATAACATTAATACAGCGCCAGATCTAAGGAATTGTGTTGCGAGTGGAACCAGAAGGAGAATGATCCATGCAGCTCCACAACACATTGCCACACAGAGGAAGAAGATTATTTGGTTGGGCGGACCTAAGTGGGGCAATTGCCCTCAGCCTACATCTGCCTGGTGTCTCCTTTGAAAGCTAGTGGCTCACACCCTGTGCAACCACACCAGTTACATGTAACTAAGTCCAGCCATGGTCATGCAACCTCTTTTTATACTGAAGCTAGTCCAGCAATCAGCTTTAGAAATCCCTTACGATCATCTGTGATTGTTGATAACCTCTAGCTGCAGCGGCCACTATAGGAAAAATAGAGTATTACATGACGGCCTTTCAGATGTAATACATAAACGGGCTTTTTCCCCCAGAGCAAGAAATATTGTTTCCAAAAAGTCCAGACAAAATTATAATGGAGATATTTGACCTGATCCTCTAGAGTTGCAATTGCCTTTATTTCAGCAACAAAACAATGTACTAACATGTTAATAGAATAAGGTCAGGCAAAGTTAAACCACATGTGCGCTCCTTAGCCAGCAATAACACAACACTTGTTTCCAACACCATAAAGAGCACTAAGAAAAAATATGAATCTGTACATGAATTTTAAGATGAAAGATGATGATTTAAGGACTGACGGTTTATCTGTTATTGCTCTGTAACGTTCCGTCTTATTATTGAAAAGGCCAGTATTCTTGTTTAATAGGGTTTCCCTTTACTAATGAATCCCTTTCTGGCTTCGGAATATAGTTTGCCTTCTGAGATCACAGTCAAATGTTTGCAAATTTTTCTTTCAGTCAAAATATTCTAAACCTGCGAAGGCAGAATTCAACGTCTGTGGAGACTATTAATATGTGCCGTACATATCAAGTTATGGTGTTACACATTTACAATATACTGTGTGTCTCACCTAATGTTGTTCATCTGTTTTTACTGGCCAGTGGCCAATAACAGTTTTCTACCATTATATCATCTTGTGGAAACACAGACTTGGACTCTTAAAGGGGTTTTCCAGGACTATAATATTGATGGCCAATTCTTAGAACAGGATATCTGATCGTGGGGGTCTGCCTCCTGGTACAATCAGCTGAATGAATGGGCACTGAGCCTGATAAAGATGAAGGGACGTAGTATAACATTTTTTCTTGGCGGTATCTTTAAAAAAGGTTGTACGGGATAAGGAAAAACATGGCTACTTTCTTTCAAAAACAGCACCATACCTGTCTACAGGTTGTGTGTGGTGTGGAAGCCCTGTCCAATTCACTTCAATGGAGTTGAGTTGCAATGCCAGAGAAAATCCATGGACACATTAGGTACTGTTTTTGAAAAAGCACCATGTTTTTTGGAACTTATTCAACTTCTTTAAAGGGGTTTACCACAATTGACTTTTCTGAGACCACTGAGACCCCCACCAATCCCCAGAACAGAGGTCCTTAATCCCCCTTCTCCTTAATGCTGGCTCACTGCATTACCCCGCAGGAGGAGATTGAATGGAGGGGCGGTCACGCAGCACATTCATTTTCGGTGGGGCCCACGGAGATAGTTAAGCACTAGAGATGAGCGAACGTGTTCTTCCGAGCTTGATATTCGTGCGAATATTAGGGTGTTCGGGATGTTCGTTATTCGTAACGAACACCATGCGGTGTTCTGGTTACTTTCACTTCCTTCCCTGAGACGTTAGCGTGCTTTTTTTGGCCAATTGAAAGACAGGGAAGGCATTACAACTTCCCCCTGTGACGTTCAAGCCCTATACCACCCCCCTGCTGTGAGTGGCTGGGAAGATCAGGTGTCACCCAAACATAAAAGTCGGCCCCTCCCGCGGTTCGCCTCAGATGCCGTGTGAGTTAGATGAGGGACAGTGCTGTTTGTACCGGAGCTGCTGTAGGGAAAGAATTGGTAGTTAGTGTAGGCTTCAAGACCCCCCAAAGGTCCTTATTAGGGCCACTGATAGCTGTGTGTTGGCTGCTGTTAGCAGTGGCAATTTTTTTTTTCTCAAAATCGGCTCTGCAGAGCGTTGCACCCGGCATTAGGGACAGAAGTGCTGCATAGGCAGGGAGAGTGTTAGGAGTGAGTGTAGCCTTCAAGAACCTCAACGGTCCTTTCTAGGGCCATATTTATCCGTGTGCAGTACTGTCCAGGCTGCTGTTAGCTGTGCTGCATTTTTTTTTGCTTCTCAAAATCGCCTCTGCAGAGCATTCCACCCTCCATTGATACTGCAGGGAAAGAATTGTATAGGCAGGGCCACAACACAGTTATTATTCATTGAATATACGCAGTGCTGCCTTTTGCTTGTAAAACAAGTGAAAATAATTCTATTTGTCCTGCCTCTGTCCGTCCTAAGGGCGGTGGACACGTGTCGGCTGCGTGTGCAACCTGTAAAAATCAGACGCACCCAGCTACGTTTTACTCCTGGCTTCGCCATTTGCTTTCCTTAATTGGGAAAAAAAATACCTGCTCTGCCACAGTTAATAACTCTGCTACCCTCACGTTCTGTGACACATTAGCAGGAAAACAGCACAGTTATTAAACTTCTCATGTTCATAGAATATACGCAGTGCTGCCTTTTGGTGCAAAAAAACGGAAAATAATTCTATTTGTCCTGCCTCTGTCCGTCCTAAGGGCGGTGGACACGTGTCGGCTGCGTGTGCAACCTGTAAAAATCAGACGCACCCAGCTACGTTTTACTCCTGGCTTCGCCATTTGCTTTCCTTAATTGGGAAAAAAAATACCTGCTCTGCCACAGTTAATAACTCTGCTACCCTCACGTTCTGTGACACATTAGCAGGAAAACAGCACAGTTATTAAACTTCTCATGTTCATAGAATATACGCAGTGCTGCCTTTTGGTGCAAAAAAACGGAAAATAATTCTATTTGTCCTGCCTCTGTCCGTCCTAAGGGCGGTGGACACGTGTCGGCTGCGTGTGCAACCTGTAAAAATCAGACGCACCCAGCTACGTTTTACTCCTGGCTTCGCCATTTGCTTTCCTTAATTGGGAAAAAAAATACCTGCTCTGCCACAGTTAATAACTCTGCTACCCTCACGTTCTGTGACACATTAGCAGGAAAACAGCACAGTTATTAAACTTAGATTATTCATTCACTAGAGGCAGTGGGGCCTTTCGTTTTCAAAAAAGGGAAAAAATTATATTTGGCCTGCAGTCTTGCGCCAATTTATTAGCTGCCTGTGAAATCAAATCACTGGTAATACAGCATGCTGAGGGGTAGGGGTAGGCCTAGAGGACGTGGACGCGGCCGAGGACGCGGAGGGCCAAGTCAGGGTGTGGGCACAGGCCAAGCTCCTGATCCAGGTGTGTCGCAGCCGACTGCTGCGCGATTAGAGTGAGGCACGTTTCTGGTGTCCCCACATTCATCGCCCAATTAATGGGTCCACGCGGGAGACGGTTATTAGAAAATGAGCAGTGTGAGCAGGTCCTGTCCTGGATGGCAGAAAGTGCTTCGAGCAACCTATCGTCTACCCGCAGTTCTGCGCCGTCCACTGCTGCCAATCCGAATCCTCTGTCTGCTGCTCCTCCTTCCTCCCAGCCTCCTCACTCCACTACAATAACACCTGCTCAGGAGCGGGAACACTCCCAGGAACTGTTCTCGGGCCCCTGCTTAGATTGGGCAGCAGCGGTTCCTCTCCCACCAGAGGAGTTTATCGTCACTGATGCCCAATCATTCGAAAGTTCCCGGGGTCCGGGGGAAGAGGCTGGGGACTTCCGCCAACTGTCTCAACAACTTTCTGTGGGTGAGGAGGACGATGACGATCAGACACAGTTGTCTTGCAGTGAGGTAGTAGTAAGGGCAGTAAGTCCGAGGGAGCAGCGCACAGAGGATTCGGAGGAAGAGCAGCAGGACGATGAGGTGACTGACCCCACCTGGTGTGCAACTCTTACTCAGGAGGACAGGTCTTCAGAGGGGGAGTCAAGGGCATCAGCAGGGCAGGTTGCAAGAGGCAGTGCGGTGGCCAGGGGTAGAGGCAGGGCCAGACCGAATAATCCACCAAGTGTTTCCCAAAGCGCCCCCTCGCGCCATGCCACCCTGCAGAGGCCGAGGTGCTCTAAGGTCTGGCAGTTTTTCACAGAGACGCCTGACGACCGACGAACAGTGGTGTGCAACCTTTGTCGCGCAAAGCTCAGCCGGGGAGCCAACACCAACAGCCTCACCACCACCACCATGCGCAGACATATGATGGCCAAGCACCCCGCAAGGTGGGACGAAGGCCGTTCAGCGCCTCCGGTTTGCACCCCTGCCTCTCCCCCTGTGCCCCAACCTGCCACTGAGATGCAACCCCCCTCTCAGGACACAGGCACTACCGTCTCCTGGCCTGCACCCACACCCTCACCTCCGCTGTCCTCGGCCCCATCCAGCAGTGTAGTTCAGCGCACCGTCCAGCCGTCGCTTGCGCAACTGTTGGAGCGCAAGCGCAAGTACGCCGCCACGCACCCGCACGCTCAAACGTTAACCGTCCGCATAGCAAAATTCATCAGCCTTGAGATGCTGCCGTATAGGGTTGTGGAAACGGAGTCCTTCAAAAGTATCATGGAGGCGGCGGCCCCGCGCTACTCAGTTCCCAGTCGCCACTACTTTTCCCGATGTGCCGTCCCAGCCCTGCACGACCACGTCTCCCGCAACATTGTACGCGCCCTCACCAACGCGGTTACTGCCACGGTCCACTTAACTACGGACACGTGGACAAGCACAGGCGGGCAGGGCCACTACATCTCCCTGACGGCACATTGGGTGAATTTAGTGGAGGCTGGGACAGAGTCAGAGCCTGGGACCGCTCATGTCCTACCCACCCCCAGAATTGCGGGCCCCAGCTCGGTGGTGGTATCTGCGGAGGTGTATGCTTCCTCCACTAAAGCACCCTCCTCCTCCTCCTCCTCGGTCTCGCAATCAAGATGTGTTAGCAGCAGCATGTCGCCAGCAGTCGGTGTCGCGCGGTGTGGCAGCACAGCGGTGGGCAAGCGTCAGCAGGCCGTGCTGAAACTACTCAGCTTAGGCGATAAGAGGCACACGGCCCACGAACTGCTGCAGGGTCTGACACAGCAGACCGACCGCTGGCTTGCGCCGCTGAGCCTCCAACCGGGCATGGTCGTGTGTGACAACGGCCGTAACCTGGTGGCGGCTCTGCAGCTCGGCAGCCTCACGCACGTGCCATGCCTGGCCCACGTCTTTAATTTGGTGGTTCAGCGCTTTCTGAAAAGCTACCCACGCTTGTCAGACCTGCTCGTAAAGGCGCGCCGGCTCTGCGCACATTTTCGCAAGTCCCACACGGACGCTGCCACCCTGCGCACCCTGCAACATTACTTTAAGCTGCCAGTGCACCGACTGCTGTGCGACGTGCCCACACGGTGGAACTCTACGCTCCACATGTTGGCCAGGCTCTATGAACAACGTAGAGCTATAGTCGAATACCAACTCCAACATGGGCGGCGCAGTGGGAGTCAGCCTCCTCAATTCCTTTCAGAAGAGTGGGCCTGGTTGGCAGACATCTGCCATGTCCTTGGTAATTTTGAGGAGTCTACCCAGGTGGTGAGCGGCGATGCTACAATCATTAGCGTCACCATTCCTCTGCTATGCATCTTGAGAAATTCCCTGCAAACCATAAAGGCAGCTGCTTTGCGCTCGGAAACGGGGGCGGGGGAAGACAGTATGCCGCTGGATAGTCAGGGCACCCTCCTGTCTATTTCTCAGCGCGTACAGGAGGAGGAGGAGGAGCATGAGGAGGATGAGGAGGGGGGGAAGAGACAGCTTGGGCCGCTGCTGACGGTACACCAGCTGATTGCCTGTCATCCTTTCAGCGTGTATGGCCTGAGGAGGAGGAGGAGGATCCTGAAAGTGATCTTCCTAGTGAAGACAGCCATGTGTTGCGTACAGGTACCCTGGCACACATGGCTGACTTCATGTTAGGATGTCTTTCTCGTGACCCTCGCGTTGCACGCATTCTGGCCACGACGGATTACTGGGTGTACACACTGCTCGATCCACGGTATAAGGAGAACCTGCCCACTCTGATTCCCGAAGAGGAAAGGGGTTCGAGAGTGTTGCTATACCACAGGACCCTTGCGGACAAGCTGATGGTAAAATTCCCAGCCGACAGCGCTAGTGGCAGAAGGCGCAGTACCGAGGGCAAGGTAGCAGGGGATGTGCGTAGATCGAGCAGCATGTACATCCCAGGCAGTGCAACAGTCTTTAAGGGCCTGGCCAGCTTTATGGCTCCCCACCAAGACTGTGTCACCGCTCCCCAGTCACGGCTGAGTCGGCGGGAGCACTGTAAAAGGATGGTGAGGGAGTATGTAGCGGATCGCACGACCATCCTTGGTGACGCCTCTGCCCCCTACAACTACTGGGTGTCGAAGCTGGACACGTGGCCTGAACTAGCGCTGTATGCCCTGGAGGTGCTTGCTTGTCCTGCGGCTAGCGTCTTGTCGGAGAGGGTGTTTAGTGCGGCTGGGGGAATCATCACAGATAAGCGTAGCCGCTTGTCAACCGACAGTGCCGACAGGCTAACACTCATCAAGATGAACAAAGGCTGGATTTCCCCAGACTTCTGTTCTCCACCAGCGGACAGCAGCGATACGTAAGCAATACGTAGGCTGCACCCGCGGATGGAAGCTACGTTCTCTCTCACCATCCAAAACGGGGACATTTCTGCTTCATCAATCTGTGTCTAATATTCCTCCTCCTCCTCCTGCTCCTCCTCCTGAAACCTCACGTAATCACGCTGAACGGGCAATTTTTCTTAGGGCCACAAGGCTCACTCAAATAATTTTTCTGAACAATTTTTATAAGTTTCAATGCGCTTAAAAGCGTTGGAACTTTAACTTGAACCAATTTTTCGTTACACTGGGCTGCCTCCAGGCCTAGTTACCACTTAAGCCACATTAACCAAAGCGATTAATGGGTTTCACCTGCCCTCTTGGCTGGCCATGGCCAATTTTTGGGATGTACATTAGTACTGTTGATACAGCAATTTTTGTGGGCCCTCGCCTACAGTGTAATCAAATTAATTTTTAGCCCACCTGCATTCCAGCTGACGTCACCTCAGCTGTGTTGGGCAATGCAATGGGATATTTTTGTGTACCGCCGGTGGGTTCCAGGGAGCCACCCATGCTGTAGGTGCACACGGAGTTTTTAATACATCTGTACACTTGTAAAGAACCCCAGTCTGACTGGGGCATGCAGTGTGGGCCGAAGCCCACCTGCATTACGCACGACATTACTACCTCAGCTGTGTTGGGGAAAGCAATGGGATATTTCTATGTACCGCCGGTGGCTTCCTGGCACCCACCCAGGCAGTGGGTCCACAGGGAGTTTAACCTACATGTGTCCACTTCTAAAGAACCCCAGTCTGACTGGGGCATGCAGTGTGGGCCGAAGCCCACCTGTATTACACACAACATTACTACCTCAGCTGTGTTGGGCAATGCAATGGGATATTTTTGTGTACCGCCAGTGGGTTCCAGGGAGCCACCCATGCTGTAGGTGCACACGGAGTTTTTAATACATCTGTACACTTGTAAAGAACCCCAGTCTGACTGGGGCATGCAGTGTGGGCCGAAGCCCACCTGCATTACGCACGACATTACTACCTCAGCTGTATTGGGCAATGCAATGGGATATTTCTATGTACCGCCGGTGGCTTCCTGGCACCCACCCATGCTGTGGGTCGACAGGGACTTCACAATAGGGAGTTGTACCTGCCTGTGTCTATGAATTAAAAAGCCCGGTCTGACTGGGGCATGCAGACACCTTGACAGAATGAATAGTGTGTGGCACATAGGTTCCCCATTGCTATGCCCACGTGTGCAGCTCCTGATGGAGGTGGCACAGGATTCTATTTCTCATTGCTTCTGTACAGCATTGTGGGCTATCGCCCCGCCACTTTTAAAGAGGGTCGCTGCCTAGCCGTGCCAACCCTCTGCAGTGTGTGCCTGCGGTTCCTCCTCATGGCAGACGCACTTCTAAATAGACATGAGTGTGGCGTGGCATGAGGGCAGCTGAAGGCTGCGCAGGGACACTTTGGTGTGCGCTGTGGGGGGGAGGGGGGGCGGTTGGTCAGCATGTAACCCAGGAGAAGTGGCAGCGGAGTGTCATCCAGGCAGTGATTGTGCTTTGTTGTAGCTAGTGTGGTGCTTAGCAAAGGTATGCCATGCTAATGAGGGCTTTTCAGAAGTAAAAGTTGTTGGGAGGGGGGGGGGGGGGGGGCCCACTCTTGCCGGTATTGTGGCTTAATAGTGGGACCTGTGAACTTGAGATGCAGCCCAACATGTAGCCCCTCGCCTGCCCTATCCGTTTCTGTGTCATTCCCATCACTTTCTTGAATTGCCCAGATTTTCACACATGAAAACCTTAGCGAGCATCGGCGAAATACAAAAATGCTCTGGTCGCCCATTGACTTCAATGGGGTTCGTTGTTCGAAACGAACCCTCGAGCATCGCGGGAAGTTCGTTCCGAATAACGAGCACCCGAACATTTTGGTGTTCGCTCATCTCTATTAAGCACTCAACATTTTCTAGCAGTACCTTTAAAATGAATGGAGAGGCGCCAAACTTTTCCGACTGCTGCTCCATTTAGTCTGACGTCACTGTAGTGCATGCAGTGAGCCAACAGTGGTGAGAAGAGGGGGACATGGGACCTCAAATTTGGAATCAGTGAGGGTCTAAGCAGGGAGGCCGATATTGATTAGTCTTTAACTACCTATCCTAATGTGATAAAAGTCAATTGTGGTACAACCCCTTTTACTATTCACTATTCTATTCGAAGACATGCCCGATGGCCATGCCTTGTTCCCTCTATATAATGACGTTGTATCCCATAGCTGTCACTCCATTTTGGCAAGACATTCATCTTGGGGTTGGTGAAAGATTCCAGGTATTTGGAATCTCGCCACCACATGTGTGAACTAGCAAAAAAAGAACAAATTCGACGTACTGTAATGCTTTATAGAAACCATGCAACAGCCTGATGCCGCATTGGGCAAAACTCCCAGCAGCCATTTTTTCCCCATTTTTGATCATTTTGCCACAATGATATGTATACACAAATGTATTTTGCAGAATACTCCAAATATCTCTGTTCTTTTACTAAAGCCGCCTTAAAGCTGAACAGACCTCACCCTGTCTTGATTTATCAGATGGTTACTGGTGACACTGAGGCCTATATATTCATCTTGACACAATGAGGACAGACCAGATGTAAGCATCAGGCCAATCGCCCAGCTCTAGGGAAGCTTACAAATTAACCCCTTCGACACAGCGCATGCCTACAACAAACAGCATTGTCTTTCGAAAATCCTGTATTCATTTCACATTCTCTGCAAGGCTTTTGGAGACCTTGCTTAGCAATGATTTATAAAGTGACAGCTGAGTACTTGTAACCTGGCAGAGCATAGTGTAAAGGGATTTTGAGGGAAAATACGAATGATTAGTCCAAAAGCTTTAAAACCGAGGACATTCTATCGAGTGATGATATCCTCAGCTGGATCATCCCAAAAGCTGCTCTCCAGACACAGCTCATAAGCAGAACGTTATCAGTTGTGCAGAGAAAAGGCAACACAAATACTGTAGAATGCCAGTGGGCTGAATTTTCAAGGCTCTGGTAAGAAATAATCTGAGATTTATTGATTTAGGCATTACGTTTAGATTGAAAACTGATGTGACTTCCACATAGTTGTGTAGTTTAATAAAAATTAAAGTTTCCTAAATATTTAATACCCAGTTCCTCTAAAAATGTATTCTTAAAGGGGCTGTACTTCTCAACCTATTCTCAGGATAGATTATCAATAACTTATCAATGGGGGTCTGGCACCTGAGACCCCTGATTAGCTATTCACTGGGACTGCTATGCTAGTGAACAGAGCTGCTGTGTAATGGAAACACACAGCTCCATACAGTGTGCAGTGGTCCAGAATAGTACTGCAGGATCAGTTCCCATTAACATCAATGGTGTTGGATGCTCACCAATCAGTTATTCGTGATCTATCTGGAGGATAGAACATTACTCATTTAGAAGTGGAAAAATCACTTAATATCTTATATGTTTATGTGTTCATCATGTTCACAGTTACAGCCACACACCCCTATTACAAGTAGTCACCCCCCCCTAATAATGATAGCCACACACTCCTATTACAAGTAGTCACCCCCCTAATACTGATAGATAGGGGCGTAACTATAGAGGATGCAGGGGATGCGGTTGCACCCTGGCCCAGGAGCCTTAGGGGGCCCATAATACCCCTCTGCTCCATATAGGGAGCCCAGTACTATGAATAAAGCGTTATAGTTGGGGGCCCCGTTAAAGGTTTTGCATTGGGGCCCAGGAGCTTCAAGTTATGCCTCTGCTGATAGACACACCCCATATTACTAGTAGTCACCCCACGTAATACTGATAGCCACAACCAATTACTAGTAGTCACATTCCCTAATACTGATAGCTCCATCCCCTATCAATAGTAGTCATATCCCTTAATACTGATTGCTTCATCTGTGATCACTAGCAATCATACTCCTAATACTGATAGCCTCACCATGTATTACTAGCACTCCTTAATATTGATAACCTCACCCCCTGGTACTAGTAGACACACCTATTAATCCTGATAGGATTACCCATATTACTAGTAGACACACCCACTAATACTGATAGCCTCACCCCTATTACTAGTAGACACACCTATTAATACTGATAGCCTCACCCCCTATTACTAGTAGACACACCAATTAATACTGATAGCATTAGCTCCTACTACTAGTAGCCACAACCACTAATATTGATAGCTTCACCAACATCCCCTAAAATAGTAGCCATACCCTCTAATACTGATAACCGCATTCCTTAATAGTGGTGAACATAAATTACTAGTTGCCATGCCTTTTATTACTAGTAGCCTCACCCCCGGTTACTACCATAGCAGCACCCCTAATACAGATACCCTCATCCCCAATTACTAGTAGCCACACTCTCCAATACGCATAGCCTCACCCTCTATTATTAGTAGACACACCCTCAAATACTGATAACTCCACCCCTGATTACTAGAAACCATGCCCTTTAATACTCATAGCCTCAACACCTATTACTAGTAGCACCCCCTAATACTAATAACATCACCCCATTTTACTAGTAGCCACACTAACAAATATTAATAGCCTCACCCTAATTACTAGTAGGCAAACCATCTGGCACTGATAGGCTCACCCTCCCCTCCTGCTAATGGTATACATACCCCCTAATACTGATAGCCCCACCATTGATTACTAGTAACTACACCCTCTAATACTGATAGCCCCACCCTTTTACTAATTGCCACACCTCCTAAGATTGATAGCCTCATCCAGTATTACAAGTAGTAATACAAGTAGTAGTAGATACCAATTAGTAGATACATTTTTTTTATAGTAGTTCACACTATAGACATTGAATATAGAAAATGTTCTGCTGGTCTGAATGGTCATCTGGGGAGGAGCACTTACCTGTAATATGGACTATGCTTCATTCTTCCTCCTCCAGACATACCACTGTTCTATAGGCCCCAAAAGTTCCGATTTTGTTTCATTACTCCATAGAACAGAATCCCAAATCTTCTGTGGCGTAGTTATATGGTTTTGAACATACTGGAAGCGACTCTTCTTCAGTTCAGGCATGAAGACCATCAGTGTTTAGTATGTGTCTTAGGGCTCGTTCACACAAGCACATTTTCTGTTCATATTCAATCCTGAATACTGACTGAATACGGACAGAATATGGACCCATTGAATTAAATTGGTGTATTAAAATGTGTTTTTTTTAAGTGGACCAATATTGCTCTTAAAGAAAAGCACAGCATGACCTATTTTGGTTCATATGCGTGGACCAAAAGTGCCCATTAAAGGCTATGGGTTTGTAGAAAAAAATGCAGTGCCTACACATTAGCATGTTTTTTGTTTACACACTCCATTTTCTGTGGGTTGTGACAAAAGTGGCATCATTTGGGCCTATTTCCTCACTCAAAAACACAGTGACCATGGATACATCACGGATGCAAAATGTACGTAAAAAACACACATATGCACCAAAAATGTAGATACATATTGAAAACAGTGTGTTTTTCACAGCCCATGTGACTGAGTCCTTACTGTGCAAATGGAAAACTCAATGCTTGCTGCCACCTAACCTTGTGGCTGGTCTTTTTCAGTCACTTGAGGGTTTTTGATCACCTACCTCCTCAGGAATCTGGTGCAGCTGGTGATTACTTGCTCTTTCTCCCAGTTCCATGTAGTTTAGCCAGTGTTCCTTTAACCCTTTGCAATCCAATTTTGGATTAACGGTTTCCTAGGGGGCTTTCTCTTTCTGCCATTATCCAATGGCGCCATCTGCTGGCTAGAGCCAGTACTGCGGTATGGGACATGCTGGAGAGGCCCCCGACAACAGAGCGGCCAGTAATATACAGTAACGATACCCTGCTGAACATCTTCCGACATCTGAGCTGTACAGCCTTCAATCAGAATGTCTTCAGACATCAGAAAGTGGATTGGAAAGGGTTAACTTTGAACTTGCAAACTATGCTTCCAGCTGTATCTCTAGGAATGTTCAGCACCTTTGGGATCTTTTTGTATCTTTTGTCCTGCTTATGCAAGACAATGATCTTTCTTAGGTTTTTGGGCCACTTTCTTTCCATATTTCTAACATCCAATCAAATGTCACAGTCGTCAAAGCTCTAGCCAGTCCAAGTATTTGATGTGTTTTATCTCAAGCACATCTAATGCAACTAATGAACGCCTTGATTAGTTGCATTAGTTGTGCTTAAAACAACACCTGATTTACAAATGTGTGCTCTTATGAGGATTTCTACTCAAGGGGTTGAATAATTCTGAGGCTGGAAGCAGATAGCACTGTCCTTACTACAGTGGCCCGATTTGGCATAGCTCCCATTGAAATCAATGGAAGGTGTGTCTGTAGCACCACACTGGGTCACAGTTATCTGCTTCCAGCATTTCCTGCAATGACAACAGCCTGGGCATCAGCTGATCAGCAGGGATGCCAAACAGAAGACCCCCACTTACAGGTCATCAATAGTAAAAGTTGCAGACAACCCCTTTAAGTACCTTTGAATGCATGTACTGTGGGGGATACTACTGGATAATGTAGAAGAGAGGCAGAAAGAAAAGAGGTAGGTTAGTGAATGTAATAGGCCTTTATAAAGAAATGTGTTTTTAGAACACACCTAAATTTGGTGATATTGAAACCCTTTAACCCTTAAAGGGGTTGTCTCGCGAAAGCAAGTGGGGTTAAGCACTTCTGTATGGCCATATTAATGCACTTTGTAATATACATTGTGCATTAATTATGAGCCATACAGAAGTTATTCACTTACCTTCCCTGCGCTGGCGTCCCCGTCTCCATGGCTCAGTCTAACTTCAGCGTCTAATCGCCCGATTAGACGCGCTTGCGCAGAAGGGTCTTCTGCCTTCGGGTCTGTCTGGCAGCAGCGGCGTTCTGGCTCTGCCCCCTTCTACGCGTGATCGCGTAGCTCCGCCCCATCACGTGTGCCGATTCCAGCCAATCAGGAGGCTGTTAAAAATTGAAATCCCACATATTTGGTATTGTCATAACCATAACCATTTATACAATTAATTGAACACACTTTTTATCCTACACAGCAAAAAGTGTAAAAAAACAACCTAAAATACCTATTGTTTTCATTTTACCTCCCAAAAAACGCAATAAAAGTGAGCAAAAAAGCCATATGTACTCCAAAATTCTACCCATAAAAACTACAGCTCATCATACAAAAAACAAGCCCTCACAGAGCTCAGTTCATGGAAAGATAAAAAAGTTATAGGACTTTGAATGCAGTGATTTAGATTTAAAAAATTCCAAAAAAAGTGGAAAAACCTAAAAAAAATAAGAAATTTGGTATTGTTATAATCGTACCGACCCGCAAAAAAATGTCATTTATTCTGCATGATTAACGCTGTAAAGAAGAAAAACAATGGCAGAATTGATGTGTTTTCTCTCCCTGCTATCATTAAAAAATGTATAAAAGTTTTACAATATAGTCTATGTACCCAAAAATGTCACCAAATAAAAACTACAGTTCGCCACACATAAAAAACAAGCCCTTGTACGCCCATGTCGACGGAAGAATAAGAAAGTTATGGCTTTTAAAAAGTGGTGATGAAAATCCCCCAAAAATCGTTGCATACGTATGCCTAAAATAGGCCATGTCATTAAGGGGTTAAGGATGCTTATCTATTTGCTAGGGCAGAAAAGGACTATAAAGAGTGTTCTTGCTGTGGAGGACCTGGCATGTTCATGCAATACACAGAAATCTCTTTTATTTCAATGAGAACTATGTATTAGTTCATTTTTCCAATAGTGTTGTAGGGGAATTATCAAGGGATGAGCATAATAGGATTCATTAAAACAGGCAATCTGTTTAATAATATAGTAGCTGAAGACCTTAGAGATACATTCTATTGAAAATGTCCTAGACATGCATGCAGTCCCGAGTGGTAAAATATACAGTAATAACCATCTGCACATGTCGGCGAGATGTAAGAGTACATAAAGGTATGGTATGGGAATGTTAACACGTATATTGAGTCATAAAATACAAGTGTATCTTCAGTTGTCCTCATATGGAATTATTATGATCATGTAATATCCAGCAGCTTTGCATTTGCAGACTATGGCACTTTTAACTTTTCCCATGAACTTCAGTAAAAAAAAAAAACATAAAAAAACCTACGCCCTGTAGGACTCTACCGGTAAGAATGTATTTTGAACAGTTTTCCTCCTGTGAATACATAGAACAGATTGGCTCCTTTTCTGGAAATATTTTGAGCACATTGATGCAAGTTTAGCCAAATGATTTACACATTGAGATTGTCTTTGGTCCTCTACCTTGGGGTGCCAATTTTTCACAGAGTGCAAAAATTCCCTGTGGTAGAATTTTGGCATGCATTTTATACAGCCATAAAGCCAGAATACATAATATGTTTACATGGGAGAGACCTTAATTCAATAACTTATAAGTGCAAAACGCAAGTTATTATAGGATGTTTGGAGTAATGTCCCTTTAAGTGACTGGAACCCTGCAGCATTTGGTCGGTTCATATGAAGTGATGGGTGATGGCTTTGAATCTTTTAATGAGCAGAGCCACACACGCTGCCCACGCCTGGCCCTGGGCTCTGTTTCTTTTCCTTAACACCCTCTGTCACTGAGCTGTCTTGGCAGACTGTCCGGGGCCTATCCAGGTGCTTGAAGCACAACGATCTTCGAGGCTGCACACAAAGGCACCAGTTCCAATAACCCACAGGTGGTTTTTATGGAGCATAGGACACCCTGCACACTTCACATTCAGACTTGGCAATGCACATTCCCAATGGAAGCCAAGTCTGTGTCTGTTATATTTACATATAGTTGAATTGTATGGGTCAGCTTGTTCAACTAGAACCATTAACCATTTCACCGAAATGGAGCAAAGGAGACCACAGCAGAGGTTAATAAGCTGTAGACGATAGGGTGGTCTGCAGTAACATATTTTCCTTTATTATACTTTTCAGTCCCTTATTTTCCATCTCATAAATGTTGTATGAATGAGGTAGCACTTTAGTGTTTTCACCTGTAAGAAATTAGGCACAACTATGCTGTAAATATTTCCCGCATTGCTTATATACATCCATATAATTTTATAGAACACAATATGTAGGCACCAGAAATATGTTAATAATAATAACTCATGGCTTGAGCAGATTTTTGGTCTGACTTGTGATTGGACAAATCATCTAACGGTCTACATTTCACTGACCATTACATGTTAGATTAATGTTCGATGAACCCAGTGATTTTGGCTGGATTGACCATCAAATGCAGTGGCCCCAAATCTTTTGTGGGTTGCAAGCTATTTTTTTTTAAATAATGACTGCTGGTGTTGAGCCACACTGAATAGTAAAAGTAAAGAATCCTATTTAATATATGGACTATTGCTAAGGCTTTTACCCAAATGGTAACCACTGGCAAAAAAAATTTGACCCTAGTATAAAGTTGTTTCGAAGAGGCACGAATGGATGATGAAAAGGAGAAAAGTATAAAGAGGAAAGAATGCCAAGCCAACCCTTGTTGGGACCGTCTTCCAGTTGAAAACCAATGTCCCCACTGCGAAAGAACCTGCAGATCAAGAATAGGTCTCTATAGTCACCTATGGACCCACCGCTAAGCCCCTATACTTGGGAGTCAATCATGTTTGGCCATGAATGGAAGCCGATAATGATGATGATGATGATGATGAAAGTTGTAGTAACTTTCTAAGGCATTTATTGTGCCATCAGTAGTTTCTAGAGTGGCAAAGATCTGCAGAGCTACATCAGGAACCTACGCACCACATGTGGCTCCGGAGCCACTGGTTGGGGAACACTGATCTCATGAGTATGAGATCAAATTAGGTACTTCCGTATCCCTGATCCCTTGTTCTTGTATGATGTCTATCACTGAATATTTCCCCATCCACATAAAAAAAATACATGCACACTCAGTCTGGCCCATTTAAGCTTACTGTCCTGCAATATTGATCCAGAGGACGGCAAAAACCCCAAGAGGTAGAAGACAACTTCCTTTATTTTAGGGGAAAATTAATTTCCTTTTCTACTCCAAATCTGGCAATCAGCATAATCCCTGGATCAACAACCCTTCTGAAGTAATCTAGTGACTACAATATGTAATATTGTTACACTCAAGAAATGCATCCAGTTCCTCTTGAAGTCTTTTAGACAAATATCAATATCAAGATAGATGAGCTCGCTGTTTACACTCAGCCAGCCGCCAACAATCATCCCATGTAAAAGGACCTTAATTGTTGAGGGATTTGTAGCAGCTGAAGCCCACATCCTGCTTGGAGGGGTTAAAGGGTGAACACCTGCAAGCTCTTGGTGTTGTTGGCCAGAGTAGTCAGAACAAAGACTGACTGTGGATGTGCATTTGCTGGACCAGCTACTCCTCCCTTAAAGGGGCATTCTGGGATTTTTACCCCAAGTACTATAGCTGACTTGTCCTCAAGATAGGTCATCAATAGTGGATAATCAGAGGTCCACCTCTCAGGACCCCCAGTGATCAGCTGATCTCAGCCCCTGCACTGACTGCAACTGACTCGGATGTTGACAGATTCATCCTCACTGCAGTTGGAGAAGGAAGTGTAATACCAGGCATATCTCCCATTGATTTCAGTGGGAGCTATGCCTTCTATTACACTTCCTATTCCGACCGCAATGTGGATGGAGCTGTCAACATTTGGCTCAGACAAAATAAGTACAGAGGCTGAGATCAGTGGTCTCTGGGGGTCCTAAGCAGTGAACCCCTCTGATCAAGTATTGATCACCAATCCTGAGGATAGGTCATCAAAAGTACAAGGGGTAAAAACCCCAGACTACCCCTTTAAAGGAAATGTTACCCACTGATATTTTCTTGTCGTAGACCCTTGTTGCTCTATCACTTACTTACTCTCCTTATTCTTCTTAATTTTGTCTTATCATCAGCCATCAATTACACGATACACATCTAGCAATAGTACCGAAAAAAAACATTCTCAAGAGGTCAGAAACATTTTTTGGCAGAGGTTAATATGATTCTCATAAATGCATTAAAGGTGGTGCCTTGTTTGAAAAATCCATTTACAATGGATTGCCTTCCAGTTATATGAAGCATGACTGATTTATCAAGCATTCTTTACCTTTTTTACTCTTGGATAAGTGCCGATGACAGGCGCCAGGTAAGACCTGGCATGGTCCAATAAGCTGGGCTGCATTCCCTAACAGGTGTGGCTGTGTTGGGGAATGCAGTGCACACTACACCCCTTCACAGCTGAAAAGCCAGCTTTATACAGGATACACAGAAGACTCTAGAAACATTTTTGATTGTTGGTGGGCCATTAAACTTGGATGAAATAATTTTCCCTAATGGTGGCTTTATATGGGACAACTATTTTCCGAAGGATCGCTCCATAGAGCGAATGTAAGCAACAGTTGTCCTGTGTAAACTTGGCCACCAACCAAGTAATGACCAAAAATTTGTTCCTCAGTTGCTAGATACTTTGTTTCAGCTCACTTACAAATAGGCGCTGGTTGATTAATTATTGTTTGGTGTAAACAGGTAATCGTGGTCTTTCAACAATTAGCCATCAACTTTGCAGGGAAGTGTGCACTTTTGTGGTGTGCACCTCCCAGTGAATGCTGATTGGCTCCTGCCTTTTTTTAACATTTTGCCCCCCCGCCACTTAACACTCATTAGTTTCCGAAAATGCATAAATATGTGCATGTGATCATTGACTGAACAGTCCCTGCTGGTCTTCCTTTGGGAATGTGCATTACTGTTACAATCTCTGGCTAGTTTTGTTCTTTGAAGGTACTGTTCAGCTGAACTAGCAAGAGTGTTCACTCAAACACCACTCACACGTATTTAAGCACGTTCAGTGGATTTGGCAACCAATTAACATGTGTTGAAGAGGGGTCGAAATTTCAAACACAAACCCACCAAAGAACCACCAAACCAGTCGACACAATATTTCAGCCTGTGTAAATGCTCCCAACAATTAATTCAGAAATCTCAAAATTGAAAAACAAGTGAGCATCATTCGCTCTGTGTAAAAGCAAACAAATAAGAGTGATCCATATACTTCAGTGGTTATTTCAAGTGACTATACATATGATAGCTGTCCTATGTCAAACCACATTTACTGTCATTGGGTGTTGCCATTTTCACTACTTTTCAAAAAGCGTTTGATACTGTGCCACCTAAAAGGTTGGTATATAAAATGAGAATGTTTGGTCTGAGCGAGAATGTGTGTAAGTGGGTAAGCAACTGGGTCAGTGATAGAAAGCAGAGGGGGGTTATTAATGGTACATACTCTGATTGGGTCACGTTAAAGTCCAATATATGGTTGCCGCACACAACACTCCCTTAGGCCAAGGTGGGAGACAGACTAATATCACTGATGCAGTCTTACCAGGATGTGGACAATGCATCCAAACCATAAAGCACCTTCAATCTTCTTGTAAGCAGCACCCAGGGTTTAAATTATCCACAAGTCATCTTCTTAAAATAAATACCTCTTTATTAATCCATTCTTTGCAGCCAGCAAAGTTTCAACTGCTTACCGCAGTCTTTGTCAAGCCTGCTTACAAGAAGATTGAAGGTGCTCTGATTGGGTCACCATTACTAGTGGGGTACCATAGAGGGCAGTATTGAGTCCTATTCTTTTTAATATATTTATTAATGACCTGGTAGAAGGACTGTGCAGTAAAATATAAATATTCGCAGATTATACAAAACATTATATGTTAAGTAATTAACACAAGAGCAGACACAAAGCGGTTGCAAGAGGGTCTGGATAAGTTGGGGGCTGGGAATTCCCAGTCATTGTTACAAGGCTTGTATAAAGAGTCTAACATTGACTTGCAGGGGTACTGTTCCATCTCCCTTATTTGCTTTTTTTCACGGAATTACGCAATGTGTCACGCACCCCCTTGCGTATTGTGTGCACATTTGCGCAACCCCCATAGACTTCTATGGGGACTTTTGGTGTGTAAATGCACAGAAAGATAGAGAATGTTCTAGTTTTTGCAAAAGAAGGAAATGGGAATGAACCCATTGAAATCAAAGGATTCTAAACTCTGCATATTGCATGCGCAATTAAGTACGCAAATTAACCTGTACGAACAAAAGCCCTAAAGATGAGGATGAAGAAAACAACAAAAACTGGCATCTGTGCTAACTAGTTAATTGCCTAAAAACTTTATCATTGCACACAGAGAACATACAGTATCATCAGTAAGGCCTAATACATGAATTACACATGAATGGAGAAATAGATCCTAGTGTCCAGTCTGACTTTTGCTACATTATCTATGTTCTTCTATGGCTATATTCTAGAATTTAGGCTTCAGTTCAGCCATTTAGCAGAAAAAAAAAGTTGCCACCTTCCAACAGGGCCTCATACACTCGAAATACCTACAATATAAAGTACAATAAAATATATGCAGGCAAATCATATTAGAAATATTAATAAAGTACTGTGATTCAGCTAAAATGAATTTCTGTCCCAGCGGTGCAGTATGTTCACTCTATTGAAAATTTACCCAAGTTACTTAAATTATGACTTCCTTGCTGAGTGCCGTAAAAGTAAACTGTTCCACACTGAGTTTTTATTATGCTCTACTACAGTTTCAGGTTTGAAAAATGCTTCACACTTGCAGATAGTTCTCAGTTCACACTGCTACAGATATATACATAAATTGTCCTCTCCATTGCCAACTTATGATTTCCATAGCATGAATATTAGAGGGCATTCACATCTAGATTTTTACTACATCCAGGAGTAATGTACTCGGTTATGCCTGTATACCTAAAATCAAGATTTAGAAAGAACTCCCTGTACAAAACCATGGGCTTTCATTGCTCAAACAGTGAAGTAGTTAATGTCTGTATGCCTAGTGGTTTATGGAAAAACAGGTATTTGTGTCAGCATCCCTGGTGATCTAGGGCAGGGAAAGGGTTAGTTTCCATATTCCTGGTGGTCTGAGGCAGCAAAGGGATTATGTTTGTATGCCTGGTGGTTTATGACAATACAGGTATTAGTGTCAGAATCCTTGCTGGTGTGGGGCAGTATAAGGTTAATATCAGAATCCCTGGTGGTCTAGGGCAATGAAAGTGTTAAAGGAGTTGTAAACTACTAATAGCCTATCCTTAGTTAGAAGTAAGATTGACTTAGGTCTGCCACCTGGGACTCCATTAAACCACTGTTCACCTGAATGGTGTGCTCATGCACTGAGATTATTTCTACAGTAAGCAGACAGCTCTATTCTCACTGCAGTGGTTGGACTTGGTAGTACACCTAAAGTTCCCATTCAGTTCAATGAGAACATTGCCTGTAATACCAAACTTTCTGCACACATTAGCTCTGTGCTTGAGCTTGGTGAACAGCTGATAGGCAGGGATCTTAGGTGGCAGACCTATCCTAGTCCATTACTAGTTTACAGCTGGACAACCTCTTTAATTTCAGTATTCCTGGTGAGCTAGAAAAGTGAAGTGTTAATATTATTGTCCCTAGTGGTCTAGGGCAGTCTTTCTCAAGTTCAACCCTCAGGGACTAACAGGTCATGTTTTCAGGATTTCCTTAGTATTGCACAGTTGATGTAATTATTGTCGGTGCCTCAGACATTGCCACAGGTGTTCTTACTACAGGATATCCTGAAACGATGACCTGTTGGGGGTCTAGGGCAGTGAAGGGACTCATGTCTGTATTCCTGGTGGTTTATGGCAATACAGGTGTTAGTGTTAGTTTTCCTGGTGGGATGGAAGACTGAGCTTGGAAGGATAGAAGACAGAGTCAACTTTGAGCCGGCTACCTGAACCACACAGGGATTGAACCCACAACCTTCAGGTCGTGAGTGAGAGCTTAGGATTTCATTTCTGCTGCCTTAACACACAAGGCTCATGATCTAGAGTAGTGCAGTGATTAATGTAAGGTTCCAGGAGGTGGACAGTGAAAGGGTCAATGCTGCATACCAGGGGTCCAGTGGTTACTCACCTCTCCAGGTTCATTGTTGCCCTGGCTGTATGTTCATAGAAATAAGTGCAGGGAGGGGGAAAGAGAGAATCGTGTAGCTGTAAATGAGTGGCTACACAATTCTCTTTATGATTGGACAGAGTGATTCATGAGCACTCTATCCAATCATTAAGGGGAGAGAAAGTGTGTGGCGAGGGGAGGCCTGTAGGCTCCTTTGGCTTAAGGGCTCAGTCATGACCCTTATCGCTATGCCACTGCGTAAAAGAAAAGAAGCACTGTACAAATCTAATTGACTTGAATGGGCTTTCTGTGTAATACATAGACATCCTCCCATAGGTCGTCCAGAATGAGACGCTTTTCAGGGTCCCCTTCTACTAAGTCTCTAATAGAGTAGCTAAAAATGAGTTTTCTAAACTGGACAACCCCTTTACCCTAATAGTTTTGACTTTTGGCCAGTCTTCTGAAGCTTCTCCACCCATGAAGTGTCCACATTGAACGTTTTTCAAAGCTACGCAGGATGTTTTTACTTTTGATTTTTGTCGGCAATCGCCTTAATTCAGCGATAGAACAACAGAGCTGGAAATGTAAATGATGGCAGCTTTTCCCTACTAAGCTACAGCCTAAATATTTCTCCTAGTAATGCAATTAGGAAATACTGGCTTGAGTTTATACGACTTAAACAAAACACGATGTCCTTGCAGATTTAAACAAGAAAGGTCTTGTGCTGCTCAAGCAAGGGGGCACTGTTAGAAAAGTATTTCACAGGTACATTATGTGATATAACATGTCATTGAATCGTGCTTTTGTTTCGCTCAAATTAAGTGATGGAACATTTGTTAGACAATAAATGCAGTTTATGAAGTAGCATTTTTTTTTTTTACTTTCCTGGATACATCTGTATTTGGACATTTACTAGATACTGTCCTACCACTAGTTAGAAAGGAGGTAGCTGAACTGCCTAATAGATTTACAGCCCCTTACATAACAACTATCTATATGCAGGTCTTCTATCCTTGTACACTAAGGTGTCAAAGACAAGTTCTTCTGCTAAAAGTGTACTGTGCATATTTCAGCCGTCACTTAATATTCCGCTACTTGGTAGCATTCATAGCAGTTCCCTGCAATAATTTTAGTTTTCATAGGAATTACCTATTTGCATTCTACTAATACACCATGAAAAATATCAGAGTACAAACTCCCATCAACTTTTACAACAACTTACACCTGTTGTGCTGCTTTATTTTACTAGACAGCTCCAAAGCATGCCTTTATTGGCGTGAGGGTTAAAGGGGTTGTCCAGTTGTACATGACGTCTGTCCTCAGGAAAGGCCGTTAATAGAAGGTCAGTGGGGGTTCACCTCTCGGGACCCCTGCCGGTCAGCCGTTCATCAAGTTGATGCATTCATGCAATGAGCTTATTTCTGTGAGAAGTAGACAGCTCTACTAAAATGGCAAGGATTGGTACCGTAAGCAAAGTTCCAAGCTAAGTTAATGAAACTTTGGATGTAATACCAGGCCTGGCCACTGCAGAGAATGGAGCTGTCCGCTTCCTGGAGAAATCAGCTCAGTACATGATAACAGAGGCTCTGTGAAAGTGGCAAAAATTTGCCATTTAACTGAATGACTATGTGAAGAGAAGCGGAGAATTTCTAGTTCTGTGTCATAAAGACATGAAATCTATCTGTACATAGTATAAGTTTTAATTCAAGATCAAAAAGTGCCAAAACGCTAGAGCTTCTGAGACAAATTCTGAGCTATGATCAGTGTTAGCCTGTAATACAATATAATCCACACAAATATCGAATAAATATCCAGCTCTGGAGAACTCAACATGACCATCTTTTACATGGTCAGTCGTTAATTTGTATAGTCATTGTCTAATACCATATTTCTCCAGCAGTGGTCACTACCTGAGAAAAATGGAGCCTTCACAGCTTCACCCCCAGTGATCGCCAGCAAGCCCTCATTCAGAGATGGTGTAGCCCCTTTAAATAAAATTGGTTTGGATTTCTTAATCTGTTTAAGCAAGATATGTCACCACTTCTGAAGTGTCAGTTTTGCTAAATCCTTGTATTAACCATTAAATAACAATTCTGGAGCAGCTGTGCTTTGTGCCGTTCCTCTGTTATCACCCCTAAAAATTGTATGAATAAATTAACAACTGGGCATTACCATGAGGTGTGTCTCTACACAGTCAACACTGACTGAACAATGTCAGACTGTGCAGGGACACCCCCAACTGGTAACGCCCACTTATTAATTTATTCATAACCTTTAGGGAGAATAACAGAGGAATGTGGCAACACAGACTTCTAAACAAGATACTCCTGAATTGTTACACAGTTGTATACTAAGATAGACATGTAGAATCATAGAATGGTAGAGTTGGAAGGGACCTCCAAGGTCATCGGGTCCAACACCCTGCTTAATGCAAGATCACTAAATCACCCCAGACAGATGTTTGTCCAACCTCTGTTTGAAGACTTCCGTTGAAGAAGAGCTGACAGATCCTCTTTAACAGTCTTTTTCCATAAACCAAGGTTGTCAGACAGTGAGCATACAGTATTACAGCTCATGTGAAGAGGAGGTGGTTGATGGCTTGTGTTCAGGCTATAAAATGCACTGTCTGGTCTGGAATTTCACAGTAAGCTGTAGCAACATCTAGGCATTTTGATATGTCTTCGGTTTTATCATGTGTCCATGCTTAGAACTATTTATACATAGGTATGTGATCCTGTTATGTGACACTGTCTGCTTTTATCATGTCTTCGAATCATGTGTATGAATTCTTAATGCTTCTTCGCTACATCGGCTCACGTAGTGTCAGTTGCTTGGCTCATGAAGTTGCAGTTGAATCTTGACTTATGCACGCATTGCCCTATACATTGGTTTATATTTAGACTGCCACAACTGTTCTCTCTGAGTTGAGTAATCTGAAAGTGACATGCAATCAGGGTTGAATCTGTAAGAGTGGGCACTTTGTGAAATCACTGAAAAACATTGGCAAGGTTTTTGTAAATGATGCATACTAGACAGAAATAGAGATAAATAACTTACTAATGTATATTTGGTTCCAGATTCATTTCCTAACTTTGGAGACAGTTATGGTAGATGGACTGGGACCTATAGCTTCTGAGCAGAGCTGTCAGTCATACTTAGTCCCACCTCCATTGTTGTGAGCAGTATATGAGGGTGAATGCAGATAGGCTCTTGGCTTTGACAGCAAAAAATTGACATAGAGAAATGAAAGCGCACAATTATCCTACTTAGTCCACTCGAATATAACTGTGGTATTGAAACTTCTTCAACCCATCCAAATAGAATTCCTTTGGTTAGGCAGCAAACTAGACATTAGCTGCTACAGTTGTGTCTGAAATGGAGGTAAATTTGGTTCCCTTGAGGTGTTTTTTCAAAGTAGACAACAGATAATAGTCCACTAGTGCCAGATCAGGCAAATAAGAAGGATGATCCAACACCTTGAAGCCCAGGTGAGCCAGTTTGCTCTGGGTGATGGCTGCTATGTCAGACGAGGCAATGTCATACAAGAACACAACACCTTTATGTCACCTTTCTGCGCATTTTTGACCTTCTTTAGAAGTTCTCCTGCTCCTGCCCTCGCTGACCTGCACCCCACAGGTAAACAGGATCTCATTATTAACCCTTTTGGGGCCCACCAATTGCTTGTATGTTTTAAACACCAGCTGAACTGACAAAGGGGTTATCCCCGAAACGTGTTTTCATACGTTGATCAGGTACTTTATTAAATAAAAGGAGAAGTTTCCCAAACCTTTGGTCACTTCCCATTTGCTTTAACCTGGAGTGTTGCGCCTTCTCCACTGCCAGTTTTTTAGTTCTATTCTCTTACTCTATCACGCCCACCCAGGTGGTGCGTCATCTGGTCAGGCAGCACCTCCACTATTGAAGTTACCACTTCACTCTCTTCACCACTTTTTACAGTATCATTTTTTACAACAAACACAACTGTACGGGTTTTGCTCCACCCCACTGTCTTCACCTCGGGGCTAACTATCCCTGACAGGACACAGGGATGATGTACTGAATACAGGGCACACAGAACAGGACTGACTTGTCACAGAGATGGGAATGATGCACAGACTGGAAGGAAATAGATAAATGCACACAGGCTAAAGCACAAGGCAGAGAACATACAGAATAAACATATACAGGATCAAATAGACAAAACAGTCTTGAGGCAGGCAACCTAGATGTGCTGGGTGTCGGAGACAAACATACAACAATACTAAAGCAAAGATGAAGGATTCCCAGCTCAGCTAAATAGGTAGGTAATTACAAATTAAGCTGCAGCTGGGCTTTGAGCACTGAGCAGGGTTAACTAGTACAGTGCTGATACAAAGTAGAAGAAAAGAGTACATTCATACAGAAGGAGCAGAGTGACCCCCACATCTGCCCCAAACAGCAAAAGGGCAGCAGACATGGGTAGCAGACCTAACACCCGTTCGATTCAGTATCAAATATAAAAATCTGCATCTCATCTATTGTCATCAGTCAAGACAGAAAAGCATCAGCATCCTACCAAAAATGCTGCAGAATTCCACATGAGGCTTGCAATCAGGCACACTGGGTGGGGTACAGGGGGGAAATCTCTCTCTCTCTGCCCCCCACTCCCTCCTGCTCAATCCCACAATACTCGCTTGAGTATTTGTCCTTAGCGAGTATGCTCGCTCAGCTCTAATCCAGACCCCTCTTGGACCCTCTTAGTGAGTTCTCCATCACCATGTCCTCAGGCAGAGAGTTTCATAGTCTCACTACTCTTACAGTAAAGAACCCCCTTCTATGTAGGTGTAGAAACCTTCTTTCCTCTACACGTAGAGAGCGCTTCCTTGCTACAGTCACAGTCCTGGGTATAAATAGATGATGGGAGAGATTTCTGTATTGTCCCCTGATATATTTATACGTAGTTATTAGGTTGTGCCTCAGATGTCTTTTTTTCTTATTTAAATAACCCCAATTTTGATAACCTCTCTGGATATTGTAGTCCCCCCATTCCATTTATTACTTTAGTTGGCCGCTTTTGTACCCGCTCAAGCTCTGATATGTCCTTCTTGAGTACTGGTGCCCCAAACTGTCCACAATATTCCATGTGTGAGCTACCCAATGACTTGTAGAGGAAGAACAATGTCCTCGCCATGTGCTCCTAGACCTCTTTTGATGCACCCTTGATCCTATTTGCCTTGGCAGCAGCTGCCTGACACTGGTAGCTCCAGTTAAGCTTACAGTTAACTAAAATTCCCAACTTTTCCATGTCAGTGTTCCCAAGGGGTTTCCCATGTAGTGTGTAATGGTGACATGTATTTCTCTGCCCATGTGCAGAACCTTACATTTATTAGTGTTAAAATTCATTTGCCACTCTCCTGCCTCTAACTTATCCAGATCCTGTTGTAACCTAATTCTGACCTCTCTCTTCTTAATTACTTTACATCATTTTGTATCATCTACAAATATTGCTATTTTACTGTGCAATCCTTCTAGCAGGTCATTAATAAATATTAAAAAGAATAGGGCCCAATCCTGTCCCCTGTGGTTCTCCACTAGTAACAGTGACCCAATCAGAGTAGGTACCATTAATAACCACCCGCTGCTTTCTATCACTGACTAGTTACTTACCCACTTCCACACATTCTCACCCAGACCAAACATTCTCATTTTATATACCAATCTTTAGTGCGGCACAGTATTAGCAACTAAATTTTGTTGACTGACATACCATTGTTCTAGAGCTTCCCCTCTGCCCTCCGCCTGACTGTTGCCAAAGTCTGTGCTGGCCAGAAAAAGAGAGTTGTATTGGCACAATGAGCCACCCAGCTGGCAGCATAGCAATTACTACAACTGCATACCAGGACTGATTCGTGGTTGTGTTGTGTTGCTGAGCACAGACTTCAGATGCCAATCAGTAGATGACAGATCTCTCTCATTCTCCCCCCGCTCCCCCCACCACCCCGAGCCCCCTGCCGCTCCCCGAGCCTGCTCGGACGAGAATGCAGTTACTCGAGAAGAGCGATGCTCGCTTGAATAACTGCCTTATCCGAGCATGCTCGCTCATCTCCAATGGAGAACATTGATCCATGGAGTGACAGAAGGTCGCATGCGACTGAATGGATAATCATCATCATTTAAACAGTTAAAATGTTGAAATTGTTATTTAAGGGATTGCAGAACTGCTAAAAAATCTATTTAGGTGCCGGATAGCAGGAAATTATCATACCTTTTTTAAAGCAGGGGCATTAAGGTTAACCCTTTCCAATCCACTGTCTGACGTCTGAAGACATTCTGATTGACGGCTGTACAGCTCCGATGTCGGAATATGTCCGGCAGGGTATTCTTACTGTATATTGCTGGCCGCTCTGTTGTCGGAGGCCTCTCCAGCATGTCCCATACCACAGTACTGGCTCTAGCTAGCAGATGGCGCCATTATAAAATGGCAGAAATAGAAGGCCCCCTAGGAAACCCTGAATCCAAAATTGGATTGCAAAGGGTTAAATTCAACTTCAAATCCCTGGTGCACCCCCATCACATCTGCTCTTCTGGTCATATCCCTCTGTCCAACCATCTTCTCCACAGCTCTGATTGACAGCTGAATCATCCAATCAGGAGACTGCTACAGAGATTAAAAGTTGAATTTTGCATTGCTGCGTCTACTAACAGCTTTAATAAATATATGATGCCATCCTAATGCTCGGCCCCTTTTTACATGGGCAAAAATGCTGATAGGATCCCTTTAAGAAGTATATAAGAAAAAAGATACAAAATAGCATAACCCAAAAACGATAATATAAAATTCAGCATTTCTTCAGTGAAAATTCTCCTATTTCTTCTTCTTCCTGTCTTACAGTATATGGCTCAATGTCAGCCTCTAATAGAACATATCTATATTCATGCACAAAAGTAATGAGAGCATGTGACTAAATATTTGTGTTGTATGGTCATAGCCAGAATAGTCTACTCTTACCTTCCTTCTTATTAGCCCCAATGTTTTTCCCTTGTAACTTAATTTACAAAAAGGACTCAAAAAATGTAACGAAAATAACATCAAAAGGGCCCTGACTTCACTAAAATAAAGCTGGGTTCAAACATGGAAGAGTAGAGTTCCTAGTTATATAAGGGTTTAATTAATATTGTCTTGTTTGAACAAGGGTTAGGCAGATGTGGCAGCATAATATTTATAAATGGGGTGAACGGTTCCAGTTGGTAGGGGCTTAAGATTTACTCTGGGCAAACTCTGAGTTCTAGTCTTTAAGCATGGAGATGAAATATTTGCTTGTTTTCTTAAGACCTGCAAAGACTTCGTATAATGTGAGCAGCCTCTTAAACTTGAACTCAAGTGTAATGAATAGGCTTATATTTTGTGGCTTCAGGGTTTTATCCATCCAGTTCACTGTACTCAAAATTAAAACAAATTTAATTTAAGAAAAAAAAAGGCGAGCGCATTACTTTTAAAAATGTCAGCTTCTGATTTTTTTGCTTATCAAGTTATGAAAGGTGCAATCTGAGTTTAAATGGGTTTTCTCTTAAATGCATTTATCATCTACCTATACAATGGATAGGTAATACATTTGCTTTGCAAGGATTCACTAGATGAGCCTTCAGACTTTGAAATATCTAATGAACATTTCTTATAGAAGCTATTTCACTACTACAGTCCAAATACATTTGGACAGTTACATAGCAGTAAACTTTTTGAAGACAGGGAGACACTTCTGACTCCCCTTACTCTAATAAAAAATTCAGCAAGGCCATCCAATTTTCTAGGGCTATGGTACACCGGCCTCAATAAGATGGGGCGAAGACCCAGAAAGCCTCATAACAGGTTGGGGACGACCCCCAAGAGTTTGCTTTCTCCTTATAGGAAAGAAAGCGAACCTGCACATGGTGTCCGATTTTTGAGGAGTATGTCATAGAGTAGAAGGAGCTGAGAACATTGATATATAACTTTATGGGGAAAGTTTCAGTATGAATGTCACTTCATTATGCGAAAATATCATTTCCCTTGTCGGAATCCCGCACATGGATTTTGCCCATTGACAGAGTAGATTTCGCATGCGGATCCATGCAAAAAAACACAGCAAAAAGATGCAGATTGTGATGCAGTGTTAGAGGCGGAATTCGCCACTGAATGAATTTTTCACAGCAAATTCTTCTGTGTGAACCTATCTTAACTTGTAATTTATTAAATGAATTCCCTGCTTATTCTGGGGTTTGGAGTCTAGTGGGCGGTCCTATCAAAACGTAATTGACGATGTACATAAAGATATATAACAACTTGCCCAGATTGTAAAGCATTTTTTTTTTAAATCACGTTTCATTGGTATTTTTTCATTACTTTATACAGAACAGTCCACTGTCCAGAGATATTGTAAAGCCTTTCTGAAGTGTTTGGTTTAGTATAAATCTTTGACCAATTTTCATGTAATTCATCAATGTCAAAAGTTTGTTCTAAAAATGTTGTATCTGTTATAGCTATTAAACAACAAATGTACAAAATCAATAGAAAGCTTCTATTAAATTAAGAATTCAGAGGGTGTATACAATAGATATTGTGGGTGGCATTTGTTTGTTATGAATGAGTAAAGGGGGGCAGAAAGCTATACAGCCAGTGGATAGTGCTAATAACTATGTTATATTAGCGTACTATTTAGCAATGAGACCTCTGCCTAATGTACTGCACATACAGTACAATCTAGCTGAAATGCTCTGCAGTGGCCCAGGAAATATTAGCGTACTATTTAGTGATGAGACCTCTGCCTAATGCACTGCACACACAGTACAATCTAGCTGAAATGCTCTGCAGTGGCCCAGGAAATATTAGCGTACTATTTAGCGATGAGAACTCTGCCTAATGTACTGCACATACAGTACAATCTAGCTGAAATGCTCTGCAGTGGCCCAGGAAATATTAGCGTACTATTTAGCGATGAGAACTCTGCCTAATGCACTGCACACATGGAACGCTATAAATGAAATGCTCTGCAGTGGCCCAGGAAATATTAGCATACTATTTAGTGATGAGACCTCTGCTTAATGCACTGCACACATAGAACGGTATAGCTGAAATGGTCTGCAGTGGCCCAGGAAATATTAGAGTACTGTTTAGCAATGAGACCTCTGCCTAATGCACTGCACACATAGAATGGTATAGCTGAAATGCTCTGCACAGGCCTCAATGCTTTAAAAAAAATGGTGCAGTACTGCTCCCAGCCAGCCACAACAGTAATGCACACTATGAGGAGTAGCGCTAAGAAGGACCGTTGGGGCTCTTGAAGAGAGGATCCTACTCTTACACTTTCCCTATATCAGCAGCAGCACTTTCCCTAACCTCTGCCAGTATGCGTCTGAGGCGAGCCGCTGGCGAGACCAGTTTAAGTACTCAGCGGTCACCTGATCCCGCCAGCCACTCACTGCTGTTGGCGGGCAGAGGGCTGGCACGTCACAGCAGGAAGTGGCAATGCCTTCCTGGCATGTTTAACCCCTTAGTGACCGGGCTTTTTTGCTTTTTTCCATTTTTGTTTTTTCCTACTCCCTTTTAAAAAATCGTAGCTCCTTTATTTATCCATCGAAGTCGCTGTATGAGGGCTTGTTTTTTGCAGGACGAGTTGTATTTTTTAATGGCACTATTTATTGTACCATATAATGTACTGAAAAACTTTTTAAAAATTCTTAGCGGAGAGAAATGGAAAAAAAAAATGACATTCCACCATCTTTCGGTGCGTCCTGTTTCTGCGACGCACAAACTGCAACAAAAACGACCTGATATTTTTATTCTATGCGTCAGTACGATCACTACAATACCAAACTTATGTAGTATTGTTTTTGCTGTAGTACTTGTATTTTTTTTTTAAGATATTACATTTTTTTCAATTATTTTCTGCGGTCATTTTGTGCGCGCGATAACTTTTTTATTTTTCCATCGATGTAGTTGAGCAAGGGCTCATTTTTTGCAGGATATCCTGTAGTTTCCGATAGTATCAATTTGGAATACATATGACTTTTTGATCACTTTTTATTGCGTTTTTTCTGAGAGACAGGGTAACTAAAAAAATGCATTTCTGGCGTTCTTTTTTTTTTTCGGACGACGTTCATCATGCAGAAAAAATAATACACTACTTTGATAGATCGGACTTTTATGGACGCGGCGATATCAAATACATATTTTTATTTTATGATTTAGATTTTTTAATAATAGATATGGCAAAAGGGGGGTGATTTAAACTTTTATAACTTTTTTTTTTTTTTTAATTTAAAAAACTTTATTGATCTTTTTTTTTACTTTACTTTGAAGTCCCCCTGGGGGACTTTAACATGCGATGCTTTGATCGCTCCTGCAGTATGACGTAATGCTATAGCATTACGTCATACTGCTTTTTTACAGGCAGTCTTTCAAGCCACCCTGTGTGGATGGCTTGATAGGCAGTCTGCTAAGGCAGCCCTGGGGCCATTCATTAGGCCCCCAGCTGCCATGACACCTGCACGGATCCCCCGATCTCACCGCGGGGGGGGGGCGTGCGGGACCCCCAAACAGCGTTCGCGGCATTTAAAGCTTAATAGCCGCGATCGGCCGTGCGGCCAAGCGCGGCTATTGCCCGCAGGTGTCAGCTGTAATAAACAGCTGACGCCCGCGCTGTATGGAGGGGGATAGCGGCGCTACCTCCCTCCATACACGTCCTGCAGCTGCAGGACGTAAAAACACTATGGCCCGGTCGTTAAGGGGTTATTGGCTAAAAAATGGTGCTAAATATGCAGGGAAGGGAAATGAAATTTTCTCGAGTACTGCATGTTGCTCAACTCAAGCACCGAGCATCTCGAGTAGCCTAATATTCGAGCGAGTATCAAGCTTGGACGAGTGTGCTGGCTCATCTGTAGTTTTTAAAACGGACAATGCTGACTTTTAAATTGCAGATTTAATCTACAAAAGGCTAAGCAGGGCAAAATATGTATGATTTGTACAAAGACATACAAAAAAAGGTTGTTACATGGGAGAATAAGGAAATACAGGTATACACAACAAGCAGTAATTAAAAATAAACAGGAATAAAATAAAAGAAAGATACCAGATTTAGATATCGGTCCAACATTCTAATACGTGCAGATTCACTGAAACAAATGGGACAGCCTTACGCCAAGGTGTATCTCTGTAGTATCTGACACCGAGTCTCTCTGAGACCCTTATTTTCAACAGTTTCCCAGAAAACACCTCCCCCCGCTTGTCTGAGGTCATTTGGAGAGAGGTGGGTGGGATTCTCACTAGCTCTGAAAAAATCATAATTCCCTATTTTCAGTCATATCCCTGCACGTGTTCCTTTAATCGTGAAGATATCCTGCTATCACTGTTGTAACTATAGGGGATGCAGGGGATGCAGTCGCACCCAGGCCCAGGAGCCTTAGGGGCCCATAAGGCTTATCTTCTCCATATAGGGAGCTCAGTACTATGAATAAAGCATTATAGTTGGGGGCCTTGTTACAGGTTTTGCATTGGGGCTCTGAAGCTTCAAGTTACACCACTGCCTGCTATATTTCTTGTCATGATTTTATCTACATATTGATATCAAGCATGAAGCAGAAATCATACCAAGGTATGGGGATACGTAGTTTGAGGGGGTTCCTGAGCGCTTCCTGCAACCTGTGTGGATGTGTTTTGTTCAGCGGGCCCGTCCGATTCTGAAAATATAATTCATATCAGCCTAGGACCTTCATACAACCAAATATTCTAACTAAAGATTTTCCCTAATATGAATTCCTTTGGCTCTAACAAGTCTGCCATATGAATAATCTAGCCCTTTGCTAGAAAAATGTTTTTTTCTAAGACCCCATTGCAAATGCATGGTCAATACAGCTCAGTATCCTCATGCTAATGCCAACAAACAGGTGGGAGAGAAAGAAATGGGTGTTATTTACATCACAGATATAAACAGGCACGGGGAAAAGCTACTAAACCTGTTGCTTCTATAGCGACATTCCAACTATATAGTGGATGAAAATAGGACTAGCCAAGATATACAGAACAAAATGGCTGATGGCCTAACTTTATTACAGTACTCACATCTATAGTGACCCAATACCATCTTTTCTCCCATTCTACATCTTTTGATATGGACAATACTTTTCCCGGATACTTCAGAAAGGGTAGCTGATTTTTGTAGAAGTCTTTGTCGTTACAATATGGATCTAGATTATTCACCAGTCAATGAGTCAATATTGGACACTATAGATCTCCCTGGTGGTCTACTGTTGCTCTTGTGAATTTTCAGGAGAAAATAAAAATATGGTAAATATTAAGGTTCAGTTTTTGTCATTTTTTCAAATTCATATGCAAAATTAAATATTGCACATAATTTGCCATTGAGCAACTGTAAAGATTTGATATGATATACAGTTTTTTTCTGGGGGGGGGGGGACCTTTTTGGAAATTTGTTATAGGATCAAATTGGGATTCAACACGTAACTGTGTTTCTGTATTTGTATTTAAATTGTATCTCTCACCAATGCCAGTGTAAAAAAGGTAAATCCAGTCAAAATAATTATCGGATGTGCCATAGATACATATGAAAAGATGTTTGTGCTCTCTGACCACCACTGATTGTAATCAGATGATTATTCTATCAAAGAGAATATGAGGATTTAGAGAATTTTGAGAGGAACAGCAAATCATCATATTATGTATGGGCCTATCAGTCAAAATGTATCTATATGACTAAGAACATGTAAAATATTTTACTTAAAGAGGACCTGTCACATCCTCTGATCAATGGGAGGGCTGCACACTTTTGTAGCTGCATTCCAATTCAATTTTCCTTTCTTCTATATCCCGATTTGCCTGTACTAGATCTTTTTACTTATGGAGCCCAACACTAGTCTTCTATCAAGTGGGTGGTCTCCAACGCACAGTGTCAATGGCTGACATTCCTTTTGATTGACATTGACTGGTGGAGACCACCCACTTTTCAGAAAACTAGTTCCAGGCTCCATATGTAATGGGAGCTGATGCAGGTGGGTTGAAGGAAGGGGCCTAGAATTAAAAGAAAAATACAGGTGACGTCCGCAGAGACAGGTCTATATAGGTATGCAGCCTTTCTACCAATGATAGGTCCTCTTTAAAGAGTTCACACGTATTACAAATTTATGACAAATATATAAGAGGGAAGCAGTTTTGTGTTAAGCTATTATGTTATTAAATATGTCTATAACTTTAAGAGGAGCGGGGACAAGAAACATCTCTTTCTAAATGGGAAGAAGTGAGGTAGTCTGTGCAGACCCTGTTGAATGAGGAGCATGGGATATTTCCTGGTGTGATAAGAGACAAATTCATAACACCTGACAAACGGGTTTAGAGACTGATATACTGCATACAAAAACTGGGTAAAGACTTTAAAGATTGTGCTCCTCTGTCCTGAAATCGAAGTCCACCAGTATTTACTGCTTCCAGTTAATATATCAAAGTTTTACTGCATCAATGTCAGGAGAGTATTGAAGTTTCCCAAAGCACCTCAAGGATACCGCAACCCCTTGCACCTACTTCCACATTCAGCTATCCATTGAACCAGTTTGGCCAGAACCAGACCATGAAGCCCCGTTGGCCCCTGCACCTGCATAAGGGGACCGAGAGATAATAGTGAACCCTGCAGGAGTTGGGCTTAAAACTCTCAGATGTAGCTCCTGTATTCCAACTAGTATGCTACTGTCCTTCGAAAAGCAGGGGAGATTCCACACCTGAATCGAGTGCCCTCTCACATATCCACATGATTGGAGTCTGCTTAGCTATTTCTATAACTCCTATAGACTTAGAATAGAAAGAGAAGCACTTACGTATTATGTGTCCAAGGTATCAGAGCTGTTTCACAGGGACTTGGACTTTGGGGCCCATGATGACCAATCAGCTCAAATTTATTTCCACAACTGCCATGGAAAATTGGAAGTTGAGCTCTGACAGGTTGCTATTGGCTGATCAATAAGGCCTGTTTTTGACATCTGAGCGCTTCATAAATATGGAATAATGAACTCTACTTTTCCATTAATTCTTATTTCTGCAAGTAGCATTGAAATAAATTCCGAGCATAATCAAAATACACAGAAATGTAAAGACTCTATAGATTCATCTATGTTGCCTTTTCCCCCAAGTTGTTGGCCTAATATTTCACATAAGGAATTTTCCTCCATATAACCATGTTTGAAGAGATTTGAAACAGTTCACAGAGCATCAAATGATCTGAACAAACCATTATCTCCCTGCAGTTACAGTCTTTCTAAAAAGCTTTGGGAATATAAATTTCCTGACCTGCAGCCTGAGAAAATACTTTCCTCTCCCTGCAGAGGAGCGACTGTGAGATTATTATTCCATATTCTGCTCTGTTAATTCTCTCAGCGGCTGAACCTGCAGGTTGTTTTCATACTATAACATTCTTGACTATTATTGAATATTTAGAAAAAGTTATAAAACCACTCATGTTCATGGAGGTCCAGAAAGGCAAAGTCAACCCCTGAGCTTATAACGTGTCCCATCAGATGAAATAGACCCTTTACAAGGTAAATAAGACATAACGGAACTCATCATCGTCTACCTCCCACCACTTGGATATCAGGTTGTCCAATTTTCAGACATGAGTCTGGAGATACAAATTTCAAAAGACTTAGAAATATGAGAAATAAGATGACATTATGATCATATTTCATATATAGGAGTTTTATACTGTATCACATCCTTCACCTTTTACATGTCCCATCAAGACTAAGAGGGTAATGTACTGGTTCGCTTTATTATAATACAACTTCCTTATGGGTACCAAAATTTAAATGACTCCTCATGCATTCATTTAATAAACAGCACTGGCAGCAAGGACGTATGTTGTGACAGAGGCAGCCCATTTTCCAACTATGGAGCTCTTGGAGAGTAGGTCACCATCTCGTATGGTATCATATACTTTCCTCCCCTCTCTAGAGCAACTATATTGTTCACAAACTAAGGAAGTACAGTTAAAAAGCAAATACCAAGTAATTCTGTCCTAGGTGGTAAAAGTGAATACTATTATGGGGACTAGTTTGGTCTTTGTTTTGGGGTTCATGTCTTCTATCACACTCTAAACTGATGGTGAACTAAAGCTGGCCAATATTCAATTTTGGCTAAACATACCAATTTTCTTGGGTAAGGCCGGTCATCTAATCTATATGTGGGCTTCAATGACAGATGTCAGGGAAGATAAGAATCAAAAAGTTGGATTTTTACTGCTGGATCCTTTTCTTCTTGGGGAGATACAGTAGGCTGCTGCCATAGAAAAATCATGTACACTTGGCTGAGCAGAGCATGAATGTATATGTGGAAGTTGGGTGAAATAGTGTTTGGCCAACAGCTACCTAATGGAAATGGGAAACCTTACGCTCTGTTCACATCTGTGTTGTGGTTTCTGTTTATAATTGAAACCTAATGCATTACTGACTCTGTCAAACAGCTACCATTGGTGATAATGGCCTCCATAGGCTTTTAATTAGGTGCATCGGTTCTGCTTAAATGTCTGTTGCTTAAAAAGGAAATGTAGCACTACAAGGAGTATCATTTTTCCTTTCAAATGCAGAAGTTTCTGCATCAGAAGTTGTGATGCTAATGGGAACATAGCCTAATGCATTAAAATAGTATTATATTGGTACGGTCATACAATTGTATTTTCATATAAAGGCCTAAAATGTAGAATTTTAAGCCTTTCCAACCTAAAAATGCTGAAAGTCCACTTCCGCACAGACAGCCCTGTTCTAGGTTAGTAAGTTCAGTTCTTGTAACAACTCCATGTGCTTAGACAATTACAATGGAAATTACTTTATTGGGGTCCCATGATTTATCTTCATGTGCTGTCTGTGAGAAGAAGAAAATTAAGTGCATTGAATTACTGCAGGGGTGACGGGATGTTGGAACTGCTCATCTTGTAGTCAGCATCTTTAGCGATGCCAGTTTCCTCTTTATCAGAAGACCCTGACACACCATAAATATCTTTACATCCAGATATTCCATTCTGTCACACAGTTAAGCCTACATGTGTAACGTTTTACAGATGCACTGTTTTTTTTTATCTTGGAGGTTTTAAGTGCCTTGTGATGTGGTAAATAATGTAACGTCGGAATCAAGCCGTGGGTTGAGAACTTTTAAATTGACTACATATAAGGTCACCACCAACTTACTTCACGCTCAAGCTATGTAGGGATCTGTCTGAAAGTTGCAACAGACCCATCATAAAAGAGGACCAGTGTAAATCCTATCAATTAGTTTCTGCTCTATGAGATAACTTGCGGATGAAGCCTACAATAGTTAAGGAAATTGAGTGCTTTTTATAGGTTTGTTTGAAAAATGGGCCGTATGAGGGAAAGAAGAGATAGCCTAACGAGGCATCGAATAAACATTTGGAAAGCAATACAGTGCAAGATAAGACTTTTAAGGAAAAAACAAGACAGAGAAGAAGAAAACACAATGTATAATTTTATCTATCTATCTATCTGAAGGTCAACAGTGACTCAAGAGGAACTCTGAGTTTCCCATAGTAGTAATTTCTTAGGGAGTCCTTCACATGTATGCACTATTCTTTATTAATGGGCTATTCTATTTTCAGCTAATAATGGTTACTAATTGTATGAAGAAAAGTTATACAATTTTCCAATATACAAGATGCCTTCTGCTTCCTTTTAACATAACTTTATTAGTTTTCATGTTAACACAGTAATTTTTCTTCATTATGGCCAATGTGAATGATGGTATTATCTCAAGCAGAACGTTTTGAGATTGTCCTCCAACAGCTGTTGCAGCATTTGCAATTTGTAAGGATTCCCTTTATGTGTAGACAAAATTTGCTGTATGGAGGCATGGCTAACTCCACATTCTTGAGGCAGATGAGTGCTACATGAGTGTCTGGATTTTGGTTTATCAGCAACAGAACAAGTTCGGTAACTGCACTGTGGGTAATGGGAGGTCTGGTTGGGTGACGTTGTTTGAAATCTGCTATGATGAAGCATGTGTGTCATTCACCTGACATAAGGACAATTTCAACACGTTCTGCTTGAGATAACACTATCATTCTCATTGCCCGTGTTAACATGAGAACAAATAAAGTTATGTTAAAATGAAGCACCCCATTATTTTTCTGATGAATGTCCCTGCCAGTCTGATATATCACACACCTATCCTTCCCACTGGAAAAATTAAAGTTGAATCTAAGAAAACTAATAAAGTTATGTTAAAAGGAAGCAGATGGTGTTATTCAAAATGGCTGTCATTTTGGTGACATAGCCTAACAGCTTTCCCCCACAGGTTGTATCCAAAATTATATCACCATCTTGCGAAGTGCTTTCATTCTATATGGGTGATTGCACACTTTTGAGACACCCTATATTTTCTATATGGTTTTCAAGATCTCTGCTTGCTATCATTCAGTGTAAACCTTCATCGTTCACTTCCAGTGGATAAAAGTCTGTCCTGGTTATGCAATGGACACACAGGTTCTTGGTTCATTACAGTGCAGTTTATGAGCCGTACATCACAATAGCATGTTGTAAGGAGCTGTACATCTGTGTGTCCATCACATGACCAGATAAGATTTTGATGTTTAGCAGAGATCTTGAAAACCAAGAGATATTCAAACATGAAGTACAGATGAGCAAAGTTTAACCCTTAAGTCACTTGGTGGGGTCAAAAAAGACTCCACTGTGTATAATTCTGGGTGTAACTTTTGAAGCAAGCAATGTGACTCTGTATGCTTCCACCTAATCTCAATTCATTATGGCTTGTGGCTGGTAATGTTCGGTTGTATATCTGAACTACATAGCATAAATACCTAGCTATGGTCACATTTGACCCCACTAAGTGAATTACATTAATTAAATAGTAGCTGCACTTTTTTTAAATGTGCAGAACAGACGATTCTAAGCATTTTTGCAATAGGTTTTGTTAGCCTATACTGTATATTTTCGTACAAAATGTACAGAATAGGCTCATAAAACCTATTGCAAAAATACTTAGAATCGTCTGTTTTGTACATTTAAAAAAAGTGCAGCTACTCTCTAAGGCTGCTTTCACACCTGCATTAGCGCTCAGTCCAGGGTCTCCACCTCTCTCTTCCACTGCTGAAATAAAAGTGAAAAAAATGATGTTTTTTTCCCCATTGAATTAAATGAGGTTTCAAAAAAAGGAAAGCAAATGGAAAGGCTTCTGTTTGCTTCCATTCCGCCGGGTTTTGGCATTTTTAGACGGAAAAGTAGCTAATAAATGTTTTGGGTTTTTTTCTAGAAGGAAATAAGTATTGTTGATTTAATGTAACCAGTGTATAAGCTGTTTAAATGGTTAATTTTAAGATATTAGACCCTAAGGCCGCCAGTCCACCGGCGTTGCATTGTAACACAAGCGGATTTCCGCTGCGGTTGAACACATAAAGTCACCACGATTTTCCACGATGAACCTACAGATTTTTATCATGGCGGATTTCTGCTGATGTACATCAGGCTGCACTTTCCATAATTATCCTATGGAAAGTGTTTAATGTGTTACCGGCGTGCGGGTTATCGCTGAGGATAACGCAATGAAGAATCCCCCGTGTACAGGAGGCCTAAGAGTAATGCCTGAAAAATTTTACAAAATGCGATGCGTTGTATTTTTGAGACTGTTTTTGATTAGGATTAGAGATAAGCGAGCATACTCGCTAAGGCCTCAGTCACACTGGCGCATCGGCACCCGTACACCGGCGCTGATGCGCCCGTGTGACTGCAGGAAGGAGACGGCCATACCTAAAGACGGCCGTCTCTCTGCAGCGCTGGAGGAAAGAACACATGACCCGCAATGGAGCCGGTCACATGTTCTTTCCTCCAGCGCTGCAGAGAGACGGCCGTCTGCAGGTACGTCCGTCTGCTGGTGTACGGGTGCCGATGCGCCCGTGTGACTGAGGCCTAAGGGCAATTGCTCGAGCGAGCATTGCCCTTAGCGCGTACCTGCCCGCTCGAGAGAAAAGGTTCGGGTGCCGGCACGGGGGAGCGGTGAGTTGCGGCAGTCAGCAGGGGGGGAGAGAGGGAGAGAGAGATCTCCCCTCCATTCCTCCCCGCTCTCCCCCGCAGCTCCCTGCCCGCCGCCGGCACCCGAACCTTTTCTCTCGAGAGACAGGTACTCGCTAAGGGCAATGCTCGCTCATTACTAATTAGGATCTCTTAAAATGTTAGAAAAATATATGATAGCATCAACATTGCATTCTGCTTCCTTGAAACATCTGAAAAAAAACCCATAAAATTACTCAATTTAAGGTTCGAATTGTCATTCACAAGACTGGGGTCTTGATTGACTCTGCAAAGTGAGTTGTGATTGCAGAAATAGCGAAGTGTTTTTGTTGTGCTTAGACAATATAACTTGTTGCAGAAAATGATTTTAATCAATTAAACTTTGCTACAGGTGTAGAGTGGAAAGTGGTATAACTTTTCGATATACAAAATATTACTTTTTTTTTTTGCTTTACCACGGGAGTTGGGGAGGCATTCACAAAAGTTTTTATCTCCCGGTGGGACTTTTTTCCCCTAAATATTGCTGTTGGAACAGATCAAACTTAAGTTCCACAAACAACTAATGCCCTTTAATTTTCACTTTTCTCTTTTTTATGTAAACATTTCATTTTCAAGATAACCATTATAGCTTTACAGTAAATGTTGGTAGTTTCACAACATTCATGAGAATTATTTTAAGTATCCCGCAAGCCATAAAATGTTTTGTGTTCTATACATTTAATGTATACATTCCTGCTGTAAATTGCAGAGTTAGATATTTGATAGGTTCCGCAGACGACATGTGAGGGCACCACTCAACTCGCATTGTATATTTGGGGATCCAAGGCATTTTAGTACATAGAACAAGGGCTGCTGCCAGATTGCTTTAGATTCTTTAGTTTTCGTGAGGCAATGCCCTCTACTTCTCCTTCTCTGATTCATGTTCCCCTCTCAGTGATGAAAGGACAGGATGCACATCTTCAAATGATTTAAATACTGGTGTCTTACTTCAAGAAACAATTGTACTTTGGATATTTATTTACAAGTTGGCTTTTAATTTGGAACAAGGAATTTTCCTTCCATTTTTGGAAGAAAAAAAAAGCATTCCTTCATTTAAAGTAAGAAAGCAGAAGTTAACCTTAAATAGTCATTGCACTTTGACAGAACTTAGATGATTTCGAATGTGATAACTAGCAAAAGTGCAAATCCCTTTATTTACCTAAAATTACATTTTTGTGTTGAAAAGTGCCCTAAAATGCTGGTCACCAGGGGTTTCCCTTCCTTCTAATTCGCTGTCCACTGCCAGTTATCAAGTCATGACCATCTCAAGTAACAACGATATCAAGACAGAACACAGGAAATTCAGAAGGGTGATGACTCATGCTGCCCGTAGGAGTCTATGCGGAGGGGAGGGGATGGCGAAGGAGCTGCTTTTGAAGGGGATAGATTCACACAGACATGCTACTGTAGTAAATAGTAAGTGATCGTTACTGCTTCTGAAATCACTGCTATAATTATCAGTAGTTTTATGTGCTGAGCTACATGATGCTATTAGTTCTGTGCATATGTGTGTGGACTTAACTATTTTGAACTACATTGTGCTACAGAGTTAGAGAGCAGGATCCACCGGTTTTGCCATGTGTAGTGTATAGAAGTCATTATAACAGCAGGATCTGCCCACTAGCTTAGAGAGAACTGATAACTAGACATACAGCCTGCAGGGGGGAAAACTAGTGATAAATGCCTGAGGCAAAAAGCCATATAAATAGTGTTATCACTCATGTAAACACATGGCAGCTTATTTTGATAGGTCATAGCAAATTCTAAAAGGGTAGGTACACTTTAAAGGGAGCCTGTACGGTCCCACAATCAGCCTTCTGCTGCAGCAGGGTATAGTGACAGACATGCTGATTTCACTATCATTTATACCAATTATTTTATGGTTTTGTACATCTTGCCTTTGAAACTTAGCAGGGCTGGACTGGAAATGAGTCCCATGAAGCACAGAGAGAGACCTGCCAATCAGCATCCAGAGGGAGGAGCGGGGCGAGGAAAGCATGTATTTATGAATATGCCTGAGCTTCATCAGACTCATCTCCAGTCTAACAATGCAAAGCATCAAAAGTAACACTTGCAAAACCACTAAATCAATCAGTATACCCTGCTTCCCACATCACAGGCAACTTAGAGGATCTGACATTCCCTTTAAGGCTTTAAGACTTATCATAGGTACAAGTATTATTTTCTTGCATATAGTCTGATATTGAAGCCATATCATTCCTAATTTTAGTTTGCAGAAAGTAAAATTGTATGTAGAGCTGAAAAAAAGACACATGTCTATGTAGTTCATCTTATTATCATTCAATGTTGATCAGAGTAAGGCAAAAAAAAAACAACAATGAGGCAAACGCCAATTTTCCTAATTTAGGGAAAAACAAATTCCCTTCTCAACTCTAAGTCTGGCAATCAGAATAATCTGTGGATCACTGACCCTTCTGAAGTAATTAGTGATTATCACATGTAATATTGTATCACTCCAGAAAAGCGTTCATGCTCCTCTTGTACTATTCTATCGAGTTCTCAATAACCACGTCTTCAGGGAGAGTTTCATAGTCTCACTGCTCTTACAGTAAAGAATCCCCTTCTATGTTGGTGTAGAAACCTTCTTTCCTCTAGATGTAGAGCGCCCCCTTGTTACAGTCCCAGTCCTGGGTATAAATAGATTATAGGAGAAATCTCTGTATTGTCCCCTGATAT